>NW_026694647.1:0-31576 GCF_021218885.2 Marmota monax
GGAAGTGAGTTAGGTCACTTCCTTCAGGAACTGAATGAGGTCACTACCTTGGCAACCACTTTGTACTAACAGTTGCTTCCAAGGGTCCCATGAGATGGAGGCTGCACCTACTTGCTCTGACATTTTCACAAGTTAGAATGGTATATCAACCACAGGCACCCGGGATCAGCTCTCTACACAGGCCTGGTTTGGTCCATCTTCTCTACATTAAGAAGAGAGGGCTTATTCAGACACATCCTTTCATCCTGACCGGGTTGTTTGCCATGGAAGATGACTTTTGCTCTCTCAGGTCCTTCATAGCTGCCTACATCTTCTCCAGGGATTATTTCTGCATGGAATTTTGAGGTAATCAGCTGGTGGAAGATCCCCTACCTTCCTGTATTGTAAGACCAACTCTGTCCCTGCTCTTCTGTAAAGTGAGATTGAGGGAACAGTGTATGGTTAGGGTTAATAGCAGGTTCGATTTGGGTTAGGAATCATTCTGCTGGATGAATAATGGTATTGGGAACCTGTGATATTTATAAGAATATAGACGTGAAATATATGTATGAGAACAGAGATCTAGGAAGGATTTGAAGCCCAGAAAGGAATTGGGCCCTTGATTGGTATACTTAGCTTGAATTATGTTCTGCACCGAGGTCTCAGATAAATCGATATACAATGGCATAGGACCTTGTTCCTTGGATGATTGAATGTAGAAGAGAACATCCAGTCAAAAAGGGATAGTCTATAGGATTAGGAAGACAGTCAGTAGATTTAGGAACAATAGTTAGTCTAGGAGTTGGACCAAAAGTTCTTTAGCAAAAGGTTTTCAGTTAGAGAGTGAATGTAAATGTCAGCATATGTGAAGAGAGAGTCACAATGATGAACTGGGGAAAATATGTAGGATTCAGATATCAATAGGGACATTAGGAAATCAGGCAAATTATAAAGTGAGTGATAGGATTAGATATTTTCAACAGGCTTGAGGTTGAATATATAATCTTAGGAAGAAACAAATATGTAGTAACCAATAGGATTGATATTTGAGAGCATTAGGCAACCTAGACATGGATGTTTTAGTAATCCATGCTCACTTTCCATTTAGGCTTTGGTACAATCATAAGTGTGACCTTTGCATTTTGTGTCCAGAATACTACTGTTGTAAAATGTATATGCAGATCAGGTGACATGAGTATTTCTTCCACCATTACAGGGAGCAATATTCTGAAAACTTATAAATTAATACTGGGGATACTAATAGGTGTACCATGTGTTGATGATTATTGAGATGATGCATGAATAGACCATATTGTGAATAAAGTATATAACTGGTTCCAACTTTAAATAATGGATTGAATTTATTTTGAAAATATATAGAAAATCTTATATTGATATATATACATTCATTCCAAACAGTTATATATCTAATGGTAATATTAGGGTTACGGTTTATCATGAAGAGTGAATTTTGCTTCAAAAATGATTATGGAATTGAAAATAATGTGTTTAGAAAGAAGTCTAGTGACAAGACCAGTAAAGAAACATGGAGAAATACATATGTTCTGAAGTAGTAAGAAATTGAAATTGAACCAAATGCCTATAAATTTGTGAACTTGTGGATGAAAAAATATATACAATGATGTCCATAAACTAAAGAAATTGTAATGTACCAGTGTTAAATAAAAATGAACTTCAAAATACATATCATGTCCCATAGGAATCTACTTGCATTCATGTTAAACTGGGTCAGTTACTGTAGAAATATTGGACTTCTATGCACCATTCACTGAAGTTAGTTTTCAGTACTAGGAAACAAATATATATTTCAGGTAGATGAATATTTCTGAGAATAATCTTGTGTAAAGTTGATTATAAATCCACATACATGAATACGAATGAATTTAGGGAGTGTATAATAAGACACATATATTTCATATTCTGGAAAATATGGAAAATATATATATATACACACACACATTAATATAAAGATGTATATATGCCAATCGAAATTCATCATGAAATATAATTCATCCACATATCCAAAAATATTCATTTTACTGAACATGGATTTATGTATAATATTTTTCACTAGGAAGCTCTCCCATAGGTTGAATTTTCAGTTCCATCAGTATTTAGGGGGAGTCATCTCTTCTCACAATTTTTTATATTCCCAAGTTAGTGAGCTCACAAGAATGTATGTGTGATACCAGGTAGGATACTATATATGCATTAAAAAAATACATCTGCTGAATAGGCTACAGGGAAAGGGAGACAGGAATTTACATAGGTGATAACTTTAAAAACTCATGGAGAAGTATTACAATGAAAAGTTGACTAGATTTAAAACACATACTCTTTTTAATGCAGAAGGCAAATCCAAGTATAAACCATGCTTCCTATGAAAGGCCTGTATTTCTATTCAGTTAGTTTTCTTTTTCTCCATGATATTAGGATTAGTAGTCAGAGTCTAGTAGGGTATTGGTTAGTGTCAGGGATTCAGTATTTCAAATGAAAATAGGAAAATGAATCTAATGTATATGCAAACATGTGCTACACAAAAATCTTCCCACTCTCATCCAGAACAATGCCTTGACATAACCATTGCTCCAAGTAATACACAATTAGAGGAGAGGAGTTAGAAAATCTGTGAATACATAAGTGGAATGGAAAATGCTCAGGAGTGCACAACACTGGAGTTGGTAGAAGAGTTTCCAAAAGTAAGGGAGACGGTAAACACTCCACAAACATGGAGCTCTGCTGGCCTAAAGACTTCTTGAGAAACTTCCTCTGAGGTTGGGCCCAGGAAATATATGTAATTGTCAGAAGATTTAGCTTCATTTGTAGTGACACCATGAAATCTGGGTCTGCATCTATGTGACCTGAAGGACATGGTTCCTTATTTTCTAATGAACATGAGGCAGCAGTTCTGAATTCTCTATTTGTAGGTAAACTGTGGCCACTGGGAGCTAAGTGTCTTCCCGTGTGGTCTGTGAAGCCATTTGGTCATCCTCCACTTTTCAGGGTGTTTCTTACTGCTGCACTGCGAGTTTGGTATTGGCTTCATGAAATACAAGGAGTTCAACTGGGACACAATGCTGGAGGGAGTTCTGTCACGTGTGGTTGGTCAGGGTCTCCAGGAGAATGTACGAACCAGGCTTCTATCCCACATAGTTTCCCCCTTGACTATAGCAACCTGATTCTGAACATTGCCCTGAAACCTCTCCATATAACAAGATGCCTTTACATATAAGGGTCTGCTGCCTGCACCATGTCAGTCGCAAGTCTTTTGGAAGCCAATGGAAGATCCAGGTGGTCCTACCAAAAATATTTATTTACACACCTACAGTCCACTGCTCTATGCCCACTACACAGCAGGCTCCAACTTACTGGCATCTCTGTCCTACACAATTTTCACGAAACCCAGTCAATCAAGGCACTGTTTGGTACACTCATGATCAGCAACAGGACATTCAAAGGTTCTCCAGTGCCAACTTGTCATGGGAGTTTCAAAAATTTCAGGGTATTTATCTAGCCACTTTTCAAGGATGAAGTTGTTGGCACTGTGGGTTTCAATTCATTCAGGAACCATTAAATGTTGAGGAACCTCATTTCAATGAAAGCTCTGGAGAACACTCACAGGCAAGCCTTCCCAAAGAGTGGCCAAAAGGTCACATGAATCCAGGCCCATTGAGGTCTAAAATGTGAAGTCCATGTGTGTTTGGACTCTCAACTATGGCTGCCAAGTCTTTAAGAATTAAATCATGTGATATCCTCGCTCAGAATCCCCGAGCTCTGTGGAAAGCCATCCTGGGCCTAGATCTCATTTTCCAAGGGCGATGCTCACGTGTGGTCTCCTAAAATCCCAACACTATTTTTTGCAATACTTCTCTGAGGTCAGTTCCAGAACTCAGTCTCTAAGGGGAATCCCACCAGGGTTCAAGCCCCGGTGGACCCAGTCATCTCTTCCAACTACCATACAAATGACCAAAATTGAAACCAAAACACTCCCATATGGCCCTCATCTTCTTCCATATAGACACTCATCATAACCTCTGGCTGGAGGCTTCCATGAGGGGCGCAGACCAAGACAGTGTCCAAAATAAGCTCCCTTGCCCCTCATTTGCCTTAAATAAAGGTGGTCTGGACACCCTTCCTGTGAACCAGGAGTGATCAAATAGGCCTGCCGTTAATACTGCTCCAATTCTCCAATTTGAGGCCTACTGACTGTGGAGTTTAGATTCTTTATGTGAATTGGAGTCATGAGAAAGCTCAAGCACCTATGGGCTAGCCTCTGCAGGTTTTGAAGAACTCATTTGACCCAAAGGATCCCTATTCTCACTTGATGGAGGTCAGGAACCTTACAGAGGAAGGCGAGAGACTTCATCCCAATGAGTGCTCTTTTGGCCATTTTGGATTTGGATGCACACATGGGAACTTTCTTTAGTTACATGAGGTGCTGATGATCTAAGCCACAGCCTCACACAGGGCCAAGGGGCTGATTCAGACACATCCCTTTCCAAAGCAATTAAGGAAAGAGCCACATGTATGCCCATTCATTTCCATTTGAAAACTGTTTTCTTCAGGCTTAACAAATGGGTGGCCTGAGTCAAAGACCTTCCTGACATTCAGGGCAACAGAACATTAGGTAAGCAAAAAGCCCAAAGCAGGGTTTCTCCATTGAGACTTTCCTGGTCACACTGATATCTGACTTTTCTGAGATGCTCGCCATTCCCTTCAGCTATCCAGTACATGGCCATGTCACAGAGCTTGGAGGTGGTACATATCTTGGACACAAGACCATGGGCTTATTCTGGAGAGTGGCCAGAATTCAGGAAGAAAACATGAACTTAGGAAGATAGCAGGTGTTGCTCATCGATAAGGCAAGCTATGGTCCATTCATAAATGGGGCAATATGAATGCTGAGAAGCTTTCTACTAGACTGGACACATCCATTGTTACATTCTCTTTTCTAATGTCTACAACCACGGACACAGAGGGATACACAAACTTAGAAACACTCGCCATGTCAAACGACTTACTAGAAACAGTCCACTTCAAACCAAACAAACCGACTTTCCTTCCTATTCTCAGAAAATGAGACAAAACCACAAACCCACAACCACACCACAAAGCACCTCCTTCCCCCAAGTAGGTCTGTGACTATCCGGAGTGTCCTCTGACTTTTGGGCCATAATATGTTCCCCCGAAATGGCCTGTCCTGTCTCAGATCGGGTCTCCTTGGCCAAATCTGTGAAGTTCTCAGGAGCCAGCGGTGAGCCACTACCTGCATTCTCATGAAAGGCCACTCTTCAGAGCTTTCCTGGCATTCCTCCTCCTCCTCCTCCTCCACCCTCTGTTCTCCCTGAGTCAAAAGATTTGACTTTATTGGACTCTTCTCACCATCCTTATCCCCTGCCTTCCCCCCTAACCCCCAACACCCTCTAAGTGATTCCCCTGCTGCTGACTCATCCTCTCTACCATTGGAGGAAGCTAAGCCAGTAAACTGAAGAAATAGTAATGTACTAGTGTTGCATAAAAATGAACTTCAAAATACACAACTTGTCCCATAGGAATCTACTTGCATTGATTTTAACTGAGTCAGTTACTGTAGAAATATTAGGATTTGTATGCACCATTCACTGAAGTGGGTTTTCAGTACTAGGAAACAAATATGTATTTCAGGTGGATGAATATTTCCGAGTTCTGCTGGCCTAAAGACTTCTAGAGAAACTGCCTCTGAGGTTGGGCACTTGAAATATATGTTGTTGTGAGCAGCTTTACCTTCCTTTGTAGTGAGACCATCAAAGCTGGGTCTGCATCTATGTGACCTGGAGGACATGGTACCATATTTTCCAAAGAACCTGAGGCAGCAGTGCAGAATTCTCTCTTTGTAGGTAAACTGTGGCCAGTGGGGGCTAAGTGTCTCCCCGTGTGGACTGTGAAGCCATTTGGTCATCCTCCACTTTTCGTGGTTTTGCTTGCTGCTGCACTGGGAGTTTGGTATTTGCTTCACAAAATACAAGGAGTTCAACTGGGACACAGTGCTGGAGGGAGTTCTGTCACTTGTGGTGGGTCAGGGTCTGCAGGAGAAAGCACCAACCAGGCTTCTATCCCACATAGCTTGCCCCCTTGTCCATAGCAACATGATTCTGAACATTGCCCTGAAACCTCTCCATATAAGAAGATGCATTTACATAGATGGGTCTTCGGGCTGCACCATGTCAGTCTCAAGCCATTAGGAAGCCAATGGCAGATCCACATGGCCCCACCACAGATGTTTTATCACACTCCTGCCCACCAATTCTCTAGGCCCACTACTCAACAGGCTCCAAGTTACTGGCATCTGTGTTC
The DNA here is from genome assembly GCF_021218885.2 of Marmota monax. Taxonomy (NCBI): domain Eukaryota; kingdom Metazoa; phylum Chordata; class Mammalia; order Rodentia; family Sciuridae; genus Marmota; species Marmota monax. The sequence goes on from NW_026694647.1 coordinate 6,334, forward strand.
TACACCATTTTCATGAAACCCAGTCAATCTAGGCACTGTCTGGTATACTCATGATCAGCAACAGGACATCCAAAGGTTCTCCAGTGCCACGTGGTTATGGGAATTTCAAAAATTTCATGGTATTTATCTAACCATTTTTCAAAGATGAAGTTGGAGGCACTGTGGGTTTCAATTCATTCAGGAACCATTAAATGGTGAGGAAGCTCATTTGAATGAAAGCTCTGGAGAACTCTCACAGGCAAGGCTTCCCAAAGAGTGGCCAAAAGGTCACATGAAGCCAGGCCCATTGAGGTCTACTATGTGAGGTCCATGTGTGTTTTGAATCTCAATTATGGCTGCCAAGTCTTTAAGAATAAAATCATGTAATATCCTGGCTGAGATGCCCAGTGTCCTGTGGAAAGCCACCTTGGACCTAGATCTCAGTTTCCAAAGGTGACTCTCATGCGTGGCCTCTTGAATCCCAACACAATTCATGGCAATACTTCTCTGAGGTCAGTTCCAGAACTCAGTCTCTAAGGGGAATTGCAGCAATTCAAGCCCAGGTGGACCCAGTCATCTCTTCCAACTGCCACACAAATGACCACAAATAAAATCAAAACACTCCCACATGGCCCTCATGTTCTTCCATATAGACACTCATCATAAACTCTGGCTGGAGGTTTCCATGAGGGGCGCAGCCCAAGTCAGTATCCAAAATAAGCTCCCTTGCCCCTCATTTGCCTAAAGTCAAGGTGGCCTGGACACCCTTCCTGTGAACCAGGAATGATCAAATACACCTGCACTTAATATTGCTCTTCTTCTCCAAATTTAGGCCTACCTTCTGTGGGTTTTAGATTCTTTATGTGAATTGGTGTCATCAGAAAACCCTAGCACCTATGGGCTAGCCTCTGCAGGGCTTTGAAGAACTCACTTGACCCAAAGATACCTATTCTCACTTGATGGAATCAGGAACCTTACAAAGGAAGGCGAGATACTTCATCCACAGTGACTCTTTTTTGGCCATTTTGGTTTTAGTTGCACACATGGGATATTTCTTTAGATCCATCTGGTGCTGAGAATCTAAGCCAGAGCCTCACACAAGGCCGAGAGGCAGATTCAGACACATCCATTCCCAAAGCAATTAAGCAAAGAGCCACAGATGATGCCCATTTATTTCCATTTGAAAACTCTTTTCTTCAGGCTTCACAAAGGGTTGGCCTGAGGCAAAGTCATTCCTGACATTCATGGCATCAGAACAAAAGGCAATCAGAAGATCCAAAGTAGGGTTGCTTCACTGAGACTTGACAGAAGCCAGTGGTAAGCCACTACCTGCTTTCTCATGAAAGGCCACTCTTCAGAGCTTTCCTGGCATTTAGCCATCCTCACATCTGTAGGTACCAAGATAGCATGACTCTGTCCTTGGTAAATCCAAACAAGTGAGACCACTGGGAGTGGGACTGGGACTGTCTCTGTGTGCCTGGCTTCCTGGATCCCAAGTTCCATCACCAAGGAAGTGAGTTGAGGTCACCTCCTTCAGAAACTGAATGAGGTCACTGCCTTGGCAACCACTTTGTACTAACAGTTGCTTCCAAGTGTCCCATGAGATGGAGGCTGCCCCTACTTCCTGTGACACTTTCACAAGTTAGAATGGTATATCAACCATAGGCATCTGGGAACAGCTCTCCACACAGGCCTGGTTTGGTCCATCTTCTCTACATTAAGAAGAGATGCTGATTAAGACACAACCCTTCATCCTGACCAGGTTGTTTGCCATGGAAGATGACTTTTGCTCTCTCAGGTCCTTCATAGCTGCCTACATCTTCTCCAGGGTTCATTTCAGCATGGACCTTTGAGGTTCTCAGCAGGTAGTAGATGCCCTACATTCCAGTATTACAAGACCAACTCTGTCCCTGCTCTTCTGTAAAGTAAGAATGAGGAAACACTGTATAGTTAGGGTTAATAACAGGTTCGATTTGGGTTAGGAATCATTTTGCTGGATGAATAATGGTATTGGGAACCTGCAATATTTATAAGAATATATAGGTGAAATGTATGTATGAAAACAGAAATCTAAGTAAGATTTGAAGCCCAGAAGGGCATTGGGCCCTTGATTGGGATACTTAGCATTGAATTACGTTCTGCACAGATGTCTCAGATAAATCGATATACAATTGCATGGGACCTTGTACCTTGGATGATTGAATGTAGAAGAGAACATCCAGTCAAAAAGGGATAGTCAGTAGGATTAGGAAGATAGTAGGTAGGTTTAGGAAGAAGAGTGCATATAGGATTTGGAACACATGTTATTTAGCAATAGGGTTTCCGTTACAGAATGAATTTAAATGTCAGCACATGTGAAGAGTCAATCACAATGATGAACTGGGGAAAATAGGTAGGAAAGCAGATATCAATAGAGACATTATGAAATCAGGCAAAGTATAAAGTGAGAGATAGGCTTAGACATTTTCAACAGGGTTGAGTTTGAATATATAATCTTAGGAAGAAACAAATATGTAGTCACCAATAGGACTGACATTTGAGAGCATTAGGCAACTTGGACATGGATGTTTTTAGTAATCTATGTTCACTTTCCATTTAGGCTTTTGTACAATCATAAATGTGAACTTTGAATTTTGTGTCCAGAATATTTCTGTGATTAAATGTATATGTAGATCAGGTGACATGAGTATTTCTTCCACCATTTCTGGGAGCAATATTGACTGACTGCTACTGACTGATAGGTATAGATTCTTTATGTGATTTGGAGTCATTAGAAAACCCAAGCACCTCTTCAGGGCTTGAAGAACTCATTTGACTCAAAGGAACCCTATTCTCACTTGATGGAGGTCATGAACATAACAGAGGAAGGCAAGAGACTTCATCCACAATGACTAACTTTTTGCCATTTTGGTTTTGGATGCACACATGGAATCTTTCTTTAGATCCATTAGGTGCTGAGAATCTAAGTCACAGCCTCACACAGGGCCAAGAGGCTGATTCAGACACATCCCTTTCCAAAGCAATTAAGCAAAGAGCCACAGGTGATGCCCATTCATTTCCATTTGAAAACTGTTTTCTTCAGGCTTCACAAAGGGGTGGCCTGAGGCAAAGACCTTCCTGACACTCAGGGCAACAGAACAATAGGTAAGCAAAAGGCCCAAAGCAGGGTTTCTCCAATGAGACTTTCCTTGTCTCACTGTCCCTGCTTTTCTGTAAAGTTTGATTGAAGAAACAGTGTATGGTTAGGGTTAATAGCACCCTTGATTTGGGTTAGGAATCATTCTGCAGGATGAATAATGTTATTGGGAACCTGCAACATTTACAAGAATATATAGGTGAAATATAAGTATGAAATCAGAAATCTAGGTAAAATTTGAAGCCCAGAAGGGCATTGGGCCCTTGAGTGGGATACTTAGCTTTGAATTATGTTCTGCACAGATGTCTAAGATAAATTGATATACAATGGCATAGGACCTTGTACCTTGGATGATTGAATGTCGAAGAGAACATCCAGTCAAAAAGGGAAAGTCGGTAGGATTAGGAAGATAGTTGCTAGGTTTAGAAACAACAGTGAATATAGAATTTGGACCAAAAGTTCTTTAGCAATAGGTTTTCAATAAGAGAATGAATGTAAATATCAGCACATGTGAAGAGTCAATCACAATGATGAACTGGGGAAAATATGTAGGATAGCAGATATCAATGGAGACATTAAGAAATCAGGCAAAGTATAAAGTGAGGGATAGGATTAGACATTTTCAACAGGCTTGAGGTTGAATATATAATCTTAGGAAGAAACAATTATATAGTCACCAATAGGATTTACATTTGAGAGCATTAGGCAACATGGACATGGATTTTTTTAGTAATCCATGCTCACTTTCCATTAAGGCTTTGGTACAATCATAAGAGTGACCTTTGCTTTCTGTGTCCAGAATATTACTGTGATAAAATATATATGTAGATCAGGTGACATGAGTATTTCTTCCACCATTACTGGGAGCAATATTTTGAAGACATATAAATTCGTATTGGGGGAACCAAGAGGTGTACCCTGTGTCAATGAATATAGAAATAATGCATGAATAGACCATACTGTGAATAAATAATATAACTGGTTCCAACATTAAATAATGGATTGATTTGATATCTGAAAATATACAGGAAATCTTAAATTGATTTACATACATTCATTACAACCAGTTATACATCTAACGGTAATATTAGGGTTATGGTTTATCATGAAGAGTGTGTGAGTTTTGCTTCAAAAATGATTATGGAAATCGAAAATTATGTGTTTGTAAAGAAGTCTCATGAAAAGTCCAGTCAAGAAACCTGGAGGAATATATGTGTTCTGAAGCAGGAGGTGATTGAAATTGAAACAAATTCCTATAAATTTGTGAACTTGTGGATGAAATATATATGCTATGATGTGCATAAACTGAAGAAATAGTAATGTACCACTGTTTAATAAAATGAACTGCAAAATACACATCATGTCCCATAGGAAACTGCTTGCATTGATGTTAAACTGGGTATTACTGTAGAAATATTAGGATTTGTATGCACCATTCACTGAAGTTAACTGAAGTTAGTTTTCAGTACTAGGAAACAAATATGTATTTCAGGTGGATAAATATTTCTGAGAATAATCTTGTGAAAAGTTGATCATAAATCCACATACATGAATATGAATGATTTTAAGGAATGTATAATAAGACTCGTATTTTGAAAAAAATTGGAGAGTTTATACACACACACACAGACATTAAAAACTAGCAATATATATGCCAATCGAAATTCATAATGAAATATGTATCATCCACAGATGCAAAAATATTTATTTCACTGAAAATGGATTTATGTATAATGTTGTTCTACTAGGAAGCTCACCCATAGGTTGAATTTTCAGTTCCAACAGCGTTTTGGAGGAGGAGTGATCTCTTCTCATAACTTGTATCTGCCAAGTCAGCAACCTCACTAAAATGTATGTGTGATAACAGGTAGGATTCTATATGTGCATATAAAAATACATGTGCTGAATAGGTTACAGAGAAAGGAGACAGGAATTTGTTGAGAGCGACAGCTGAAGGGGCCCCAGCAAACTTCCAGCTGCCAGCAATTTTCCAGCTGCCGGATGATGATTGCCTCACAGTGGCCCCAGCAACATCTATCTGATTGGCTCCTCTGTGGTGATGCTCATTGGAGATGTTCATTGAGCTGTTTCCCTGCCCTTTCAGACTGCCAGCTGATGATTGGCTCACAGCGGCCCCAGCAACATCTAGCTGATTGGCTCCTCTGTGGTGATGATCATTGGGCTGTTTCCCTGCCCTTTCAGATCATGGAGCTGCTCATTGGGGGACTTTTTTGGCTCCACCCATGAGACCCAGCCAATCGGCCTCAAGAACAGGAGATTGTGGGAGGTGGAGAGGCTTGTGGGTGTGACAGAGACTTTACAAGGAAGCCAGTGGTGGCGGTTGGGCTCTGAGGGTTTTTCCTGAGGAGCTGTTTTGTTTGGCATGTGTGTTTCTAAAAATAAAGTTTGTTCTTTTGACAAGTGGCTCCTAAATCGTGCCCAGCCAGACTGCAGCATTTGGTGGCTTGAACAGGGAGTGACTGAGGGTAAGTGATAAGGTAAACTGCTCGCTCCTGAGGGCAGGGTGTGAGGATGGGTAGCCATTTTAAGATTGCTCTTTAGTTTTGCTTCAATTTTGTTTTAAGTTGCCTGTCCATAGAGATGGGTGAGACCGAAGAAAAACTGCTCACATCTGAGGAAAAACTATTTACGTCTGAGGAACAGATAGGGAGAAAGGACGGATGCACATGTCAGGAGGATAGAAAGGCTATAATGACTTCTTGTTGTTCCCTTTTTATTTCATTCTGTCTCGGTTTTGTTTGGCATCATCTTGTTGGGTTTTATTATAGTAGAAATACGGGATCATAAATTACTAAAAAACAAACTGAAAGAGTGTTAAGTAAATTGTTAGAGGAAGGAGGCATCTCAGTAAAATCAAGAACAGTCAGGGCATACATTGATACAATACAAAAATGTAGCCCACGGCTTTTTAAGGAGGAGTTGTTAAATATATCACAATGGAACCATCATGGTGAAGATTTAAAAAGAGTAGAAAAGAACAGCCCAGGGACTCTGCCAGTTGGCACATTGCCATTGTGGATGTTCATATATGGTTTGCTTAGTCCAAAGCCTTCAGTTCAGACAAAGATAGAGGAACAAAGCTTAGAGCAGAAAAATCCATCAGGGGCAAAGTTACAAAAGGAGACTGCTACTAACAACTTTCTATCACCAGAGGGCGTAAGTGTCCAACCAACAGCGCCACCTCTACAGGAGACTGTTACTAACACCTTTCTATCACCAGAGGATTTAAATGTCCAACTAACAAGGCCACCTCCATATGCTGGGAGGCCCCCAAACCCCACAGTTGATAGTTCGGATCCTGAGACAGGATCTCAAGTATTAACATGCCCTGTATTTGAGGTAGGAGGGCAGCGAATTCACCATGCTTTAAATTTCAAAATAGTGAAGCAGCTAAAAGAGGCTGTAACAACCTATGGTCCTCAAGCACCCTTCATTGTAAGTTTGGTCGAATCCATTAACAACTTGAATATGACGCCAGCAGATTGGGCTAATATGTGTAAAGCTGTGCTAAATGGAGGTCAATACCTGTTATGGAAGGTTGCCAATGAGGAATTTTGCAAGGAGACGGCTAGGTGAAATGCAGCAGCTGTTTATCCTCAGAGAAATCTAGATATGTTGTTAGGAAAGGGACCTTATGAGGATCAGAAGCAACAAATTGCATATGATCATGGCGTATACGCACAAATTGCTGTAGATGCGGTTAGGGCATGGAAGACTTTACAAGGACTTGGAGGTTTACAAGGTCAATTATCTAAGGTAATACAAGGAGCTAATGAATCTTATGCTGAATTTGTAGATAGGCTTATTCAAACAGCTACCAGAGTTTTTGGGAATACAGAACAAGCAATGCCATTAATAAAACAACTGGCTTATGACCAAGCGAATCATTGGTGCAGAGATATCATTAGACCATGGAAACATGAAGATTTAAACACATATATTAAATTATGTAGAGACATTAATGAATAAGAGCAAGTCGTGGCAGCTGCAGTAAAACAGGCTTTAGATTCCAGATACCAATGAACAAGGGCAAATTGTGGCAGCTGCAGTAAAACAGGCTTTATATGCCAGGCCAAGAACATGCTAGAATAGTGAAGAAGCAGGACATTTTAAAAGGAATTGCTCCATAGGAGGAGGGTTTAACATAACTAGGTATCAAAGGAGTAGAATACCGGGTATTTGCCCATGATGCCGTAGAGGGAGATATTGGGCTAATGAATGCCATTCTCAAACCACCATAGAGGGTGCTTCATTATCAAAAAATGAACAAGGACCAGGTGTTTATCCATGATATCATGGAGAAAGGCATCGGGCTCCATTGCCAAAAAATGGACAGGGGGGCCCAATGCTCTGGGGCCCAAAACCACAAATATACGGAGCACTGGAGGAACCCAGCAACCCCATCAGGATAGTGCCCAGGACACATTGTCCATCAGATCCCTCATCAGACAAACCAGAAGGAGCGCAGGGTTGGACATCTGTGCCTCCACCAGATCAGTACTAACTCCAGAGATGGGGGTTCAAATAATTCCCACAGGGGTGAAAGTGCCTCTTCCCAAAGGAACAGTAGGCTTATTATTGGGACGCAGCTCTTCTACTCTTAAAGGACTTATTATAAGTCCTTGGGTAATTGTTCCCGATTATGAAGGTGAAATTAAAATTATAGCCAGTTCTCCAAAGGATATATCAGTAATTTCACCAGGAGATAGAATAGCACAGTTACTAATAATACCCAGCGTACATGATAAATTTTCCAGTCATGCTGTAGAAAGAGGTTCCAAGGGATTAGGCTCCACAGGTGTAGATTGGGCTATGCTTTCTTTAAATTTAGATTCTCGCCCCATGCTAAAACTAAATATTCAAGGACATGAATTTAATGGACTACTGGATACAGGTGCAGAACTTAGCATCATCTCTCGTCAAGAATGGCCAAAACATTGGCCATTACAACAAGCCACTCAAATGCTTCAAGGCCTAGGAGTGGTGACTAATCCCCATAAAGGTGCAATTGTATTAGATTGGAAGGATCCTGAAGGATGTGAAGGAACTATACAGCCATATGTTTGGATCATCTTCCCGTAAATTTATGGGGATGAGATGTCCTAGATCAATTAGGTTTGACATTAACAAATAACATCAATCTCTGGGCTCCACCCATGAGACCCAGCCAATCGGCCTCAAGAACAGGAGATTGTGGGAGGTGGAGAGGCTTCTGGGTGTGACAGAGACTTTACAAGGAAGCCAGTGGTGGCGGTTGGGCTCTGAGGGTTTTTCCTGACCAAAAGGTCACATGAAGCCAGTCACATTGAGGTTTTCAATGTGACGTCCATGTGTGTTTTGACTCTCAACTAACCCTGCCAAGTCTTTGAGAATAAAATCATGTGACATCCAGGCTGCGATTCCCAGTGATCTGTGGAATGCAAAATTGGGCCTAGATCTCAGTTTCCAAGGGTGATTCTCATGCTTGGCCTCCTAAAATCCCAATACAAGTCATGGCAATACTTCTCTAACTTCAGTTCCTGTACTCAGTCTCTAAGGGGAATCACACCAGAGTTCAAGCCCAGGTGGACTCAGTCATCTCTTCCAACTGCCACAAAAATGACCACAGTTAAAACCAAAACACTCCCACATGGCCCTCATCTTCTTCCATATAGACACTCATTAACCACTGGCTGGAGATTTCCATGAGGAACGCAGCCCAAGACAGTGTTCAAAATAAGCTCCCTTGCCCCTCATTTACCTAAATTCTGAGTGGCCTGGACACACTTCTTGTGAACCAGGAGTGATCAAATAGGCCTGCCATTAATACTGATCCACTTCTCGAATTTGAGATCTACTGACTGTGGGATTTAGATTCTTTATGTGAATTGGAGTCATGAGAAAGCCCAAGAACCTATGGGCTAGCATCTGCAGGGATTTTTAGAACTCATTTAACGTAAAGGATCCCTATTCTCAATTGATTGATGTCAGGAACCTTACAAAGGAAGGTGAAAGACTTTATCCACAATGATTGCTATTTTTGCCATTTTAGTTTTGGATGCACACATGGGATATTTCTTTACATCCATCAGGTGCTAAGAATCTAAGCAACAGACTAACACAGGGCCAAGACGCTGATTCACACACATCCCTTTGCAAAGCAATTAAGGAAAGAGCCACAGCTGATGCCCATTATTTTTTATTTGAAAAAGTTTTCTTCAGGCTTCACAAATGTTTGGCCTGAGGCAAAGACCTTCCTGACATTGAGGGCAACAGAACAATAGGCAAGCAAAAGGACCAAATCAGGGTTTCTCCACTGAGACTTTATTGGTCACACTGGTATCTGAGTTTTCTGAGATGCTCGCCATTCACTTCAGCTATCCAGTACATGGCCATGTCACAGTGCTTGGAGGTGGTACATATCTTGGATGCAAAACCATGAGCCTATTGTGGAGAGTGGCCAGATTTCAGGAAGAAAACAGAAACTTAGGAAGATAGCAGGTGTTGCCCATCAATAAGGCAAGCCGCATTCCATTCATAAATTTGGCAGGATGAATGCTGGGAAGCTTTCTACTAGTCAGGACACATACATTGATGCATTCTCTTTCTAATATCTACAACCACGAACACAATGGGATACACAGACACAGAAACACTCACATTGTCAAACAACTTACTAGAAACAGTTCACTCCAAACCAAACAATCCGCATTTCCTACCTAGTCTTAGAACATGAGACAAAACCACAAACCCACACCTGCACCCACAAAGGCACCTCCTTCCCCCAAGTAGGTCTGTGACTATCTGGAGTGTCCTCTGACTGTGGGCCATTCTAGTTAACCCTGAAATGGCCTGGCCTGTCTCAGACCTAGTGTCTTTGGCCAACTCTCTGAAGTTGTCAGGAGCCAGCAGTGAGCCACTACCTTCTTTCTCAGGAAAGGCCCCTCTTCAGAGCTTTCCTGCCATCTGGCCATCCTAACATCAGTAGGTACCAAGAAAGACTGACTCTGTCCTCGGGAAATCCAAAAAGTGAGACCACTGGGAGTGGGACTAGGACTGACACTGTTTGACTGGCTTCCTGGATCCCAATTTCAGAGAGTTCCATCACCAAGGAAGTGAGGTGAGGTCACTTCCTTCAGGAACTGAATGTGTTCACTGCCTTGGCAACCACTTTGCCCTAAGAGTTGCTTCCAAGGGTCCCATGAGATAGAGGCTGCCCCTGCTTCCTGTGACACTTTCACAAATTAGAAGGTATATCAACCATAGGCACCCGGGAACAGCTCTCCATACAGGTCTCATTTGGTCCATCTTCTCTACGTTAAGAATAGAGAGGCTGATTCAGACACAACCCTTCTTCCTGACCAGGTTGTTTGCCATTGAAGATGACTTTTGCTCAATCAGATCTTTCAAAGGTGCCTACATCTTCTCCAGGGATCATTTCTGCATGGACCTTTGAGGGTCTCAGCAGGTAGAAGATCCCCTACATTCCTGTATTGTAAGACCAACTCTGTCCCTGCTCTTCTGTAAAGTTAGATTGAGGTAACAGTGTATGGTTAGGGTTAATAACATGTTCGATTTGGGTTAGGAATCATACTGCTGAATGAATAATGGTATTAGGAACCTGTGATATGTATAAGAATATATAGGTGAAATATATGTACGAAAACAAAAATCTAAGTAACATATAAAGCCCAGAAGGGCTTTGGGCCCTTGATTGGGATACTTAGCTTTGAATAAATAGATATACAGTGGCATAGGACCTTCTACCTTGGATAATTGAATGTAGAAGAGAACATCCAGTCAAAAAGGATAGTCAGTAGTGAAAGGTTAATAAAATAGGTACTTGTCACTTCCTGTTTTTCTGTATGCTTAACAAAACACTGTTGAAATCTTGAGAACTGTTTGCTAATCTTGTTCCCAGAATGTTTTGTCCCCAACTGCCAAACTGCAGAATGTACTCCCTCACCCAGTTGCACGCAAACCGCCCACTCGCCCTTACCAATCAGTAACTTCCCTCCCTGCCCTCTCCAAGGAAAGTATATAATCTCTGCTTAAACTGTTCTCAGGGCTCTCTACTCTATTCAAGTGAGCTCTGAGCCCCAGCATGCTGGACCCCCAATAAACCCTTTGCTGTTGCATGAGACAGTATCTTGGTGGTCTCTTCCTTAGATGCTCACCTGACCTTTACATATGGAGGTTCCACCGAGTTCCGGCAGCGGTGGACAAGAGACCCTAATGGGCTCCTCTCGGGGTAAGTAAGGTGTCTCTTTCTGATTTTAGTTTTAAGGTTAGGGCTTGGCAAAATGGCTGTCGATGAAGAGCGTGAGCTCTCTTCGACGGTGGCTGACAGACTTGTCACAGAGCCACAGGCCACGTGGCTCAGGAAATCAAGGAACAATAGTCTCCTTGACTCAGTGATATTTTGTTTCAGATTTGGTATTGCCAGCCCATCGGTTTTTGCCAGCTACTCAGTCCTGGTCTCAGTTTTGGACGTCCATTGCCTGTCTTTATTGTCTTGTCTTGTCTGTGTCGTGTGTTGTTGTATTCACTGTTTGTGTATCTTTCATTATGGGACAGAGCACTTCAATGCCTCTGTCCCTGACCCTGGATCACTGGACCAAATTTTGCTTATGGGCTCAGAATCTTTCTTTTTCAGTAAAACCCTGGACCTGCCAGACTCTCTGTGCCTCAGAATGGCCCACTTTTGGAGTCGGATGGCCCTAGAAAGATCTTTCTACTTCATCCACAATGACTGCTCTTTTAGCCATTTTGGTTTTGGATGCACACATGGGATCTTTCTTTAGATCCATCAGGTGCTAAGAATCTAAGCAACAGCCTCACACAGGGCCAAGAGGCTGATTCAGACACATCCATTTCCAAAGCAATTAAGCAAAGAGCCACAGGTGAGGCCCATTCATTTCCCTTTGAAAACTGTTTTCTTTAGGTTTAACAAAGGGGTGCCCTCAGTCAAAGACCTTCCTGACATTCAGGGCAACAGAACAATAGTTAAGCAAAAGGCCCAAAGCAGGGTTTCTCCACTGAGACCTTACTGGTCACACTGGTATCTGAGTTTACTGAGATGCTCGCCATTCACTTCAGCTATCCAGTACATGGCCATGTCACAGAGCTTGGAGGTGGTACATATCTTGGATACAAAACCATGAACCTATTGTGGAGAGTGGCCAGATTTCAGGAAGAAAACAGGAACTTAGGAAGATAGCAGGTGTTGCCCATCCATAAGGCAAGCCGCATTCCACTCGCATTTTCAAATGACTTACTAGATACAGTTCACTCCAAACCAAACAATCCGCATTTCCTTCCTATTCTCAGAACATGAGACAAAACCACAAACCCACACCCACACCCACAAAGGCACCTCCTTCCCCCAAGTAGGTCTGTGACTATCTAGAGTGTCCTCTGACTGTGGGCCATTCTAGTTTCCTCCGAAATGGCCTGTCCTGTCTCAGACCTTTTGTCCTTGGCCAACTCTCTGAAGTTGTCAGGAGCCATCGGTGAGCCACTACCTTCTTTCTCAGGAAAGGCCCCTCTTTAGAGCTTTCCTGCCATCTGGCCATCCTAACAGGATGGTCCAAAGTAGGTACCAAGAAAGACTGACTCTGTCCTCGGAAAATCCAAAAAGTGAGACCACTGGGAGTGGGACTAGGACTGGCACTGTTTGACTGGCTTCCTGGATCCCAATTTCAGAGATTTCCATCACCAAGGAAGTGAGGTGTTGTTACTTCCTTCAGGAACTGAATGAGTTCACTGCCTTGGCAACCACTTTGCCCTAACAGTTGCTTCCAAGGGTCCCATGAGGTGGAGCATGCCCCGATTTTCCTGTGACACTTTCACAAGTTAGAATGGTATATCAACCATAGGCACCTGGGAACAGCTCTCCACACAGGTCTCATTTGGTCCATCTTCTCTACATTAAGAAGAGAGAGGCTGATTCAGACACAACCCTTCTTCCTGACCAGGTTGTTTGCCATTGAAGATGACTTTTGCTCTCTCAGGTCCTTCAGAGGTGCCTATATCTTCTCCAGGGAACATTTCTGCATGGACCTTTGAGGGTCTCAGCAGGTGAAAGATCCCCAGCATTCCTGTATTGTAAGACCAACTCTGTCCCTGCTCTTCTGTAAAGTTAGATTGAGGTAACAGTGCATGGTTAGGGTTAATAAAATGTTCAATTTGGGTTAAGAATCATTCCGCTGAATGAATAATGGTATTGGGAATCTGCGATATGTATAAGAATATATAGGTGAAATATATGTATGAAAACAGAAATCTAAGTAACATTTGAAACCCAGAAGGGCAGTGGGCCCTTGATTGGGATATTTAATGTCGCGACCCCTTGCCCGCAAGGAAGACGCAACTCAGGAATCTTCTTTCAGCAGTTTATTCAGGCCATTGATATTTCTTATTCTCTTCCTCTTCTTCTCCCCCTCGGATCCCCTCCCAGCCTTAATAAAGCATCTCAAGCCCCAATGCGAAGCTGCCACGTGGAGCTTTCTCATAGGGTGGTGAAAAACCATGCGCCAACTCTCCCAAATAAGGAGTTGTTTGTCACAGACCACAGCGGAGCCAGCGCCATCTTGTAATGGCGACCATAGTCTGCAGAAACGGCAGAAGTGGCTCACCACAGTTCCCCCTTTCTGTTTTCTTAAAACAATACAGGCGAGAGTAGAGGTCCTATCCCACTGTGCAGAAGTGGCTGCATAGTATGGCTCAGTCCTAAGGAGGGCCCTTCCCGAGATCTGAGGCCATATCAGCCGATGCCTTTTTTCATGGGGCGGGGCGTGGGTGCGTCTAACCCGCATGCAATAGGACATGCTCTCCTTGAGGTCCACATCAAGGATCACTCAAGTACAGTGCCTTGCCTCGCATCCTGTATCGTGACGATGGTGGATGAAGGGGGATAGCTGAGGCTGAACTGTGGCTGTTTATAACGACAAACAAGTTGACAGCACCCTGAAAGAAAGGCATGGACTTTAAGGCAATAGAAAAGCACTAGTGTGGAAACCCATCTGCGTGCAGTGGCAGTAAGACCGGCAGAGTGCAAGGGCTTTCCAACAATAAGAGAATAACAAGGAAAGTCATGTCGATCCCAGTGCAATGTTATAATAACTTGGGGTGTAACGACCATGTCAAAGGTTTACTGTTTAAGATGCGCAAGCCAGACTTGAGGTGAGTTGCCATTTTCTAAAGCTGCAAGAGCTTGTATGATCATAGCCTTATCGTGAGCACTGCGGGCCTTAAGGCGACAGAGAAACCACAAACAGAGGAACATACCGAAGCAACACATTGCACCAAAAATGCCTATCCCCACCCACTCTATGAAGAAGGAAAAAGCAGAAGATATCCAATCGGTGAATTGACCCAAAGTCACAGGATCGACACGGGTACTGTTCAAGACAGCTATCTGGGTTAGTTGAGACTGGATCATGTCTTCCGCTGCCATGGACCAATTTCCAGCCAAATATTCGCCAATGATGCGGGAGGCATTCCTGTAATCATTAAATCTGACAGTGGTTATGCATAAATGTGCACGTTGGTCAACACAACCCAAATGTATTAGAACAGACAATTCCTCAACTTGAGCTTGAAGCAGATCTATCCTTTGATTAGCAGCCAGAATCCCAGATAAAATGTGTTGATTAATTCTACTTTGAGATTCAAGTATGGTGGATGTTTGTTGAATAACCTGATTAATAGTGGCAGCAGTTTGTACTTGGCTGGCCATGGCTACTCCAGCTGTAACTGCTGCAGCAGCAGACACTGCCACAGCTGTCACTATAGCTGCCGTAATTCCAAAATCTCTATGGGCTCTAATCAGTTCAACAATAGGAAATGACTCTGGATCTGCAGTAACTGGGATCGGGACAAAAGTGGAAATTTTCATAACCACCGCCGTAGTCCAGGAGCCATTCCAACACTCAGAGAAATAGCAGGTAATATTAGAACAATTAAGCATCCCCTGTAATGTAACATTAGCCAAAAGAAACAGGAACGGAGATTGGAGACAGACTGCTGCGGAGGGTAATGTAGCATTAAACAATTGTTAATTGTGTGAAGTAATTTTAAGTCTCCTACCTCGCTTCGAGTCTTGGGTACTGCCAGAAACATTAAACAGCCAACTTTGGACTCCTAATATTTCCCTGGGGAAACACAAGCGTGGACTAGACTAGCCCAATCTGAGGGAGTCATGCAAAATCTAGTAAGTCCCTCCACCTGAGTGAGAGTGAAAGCGGCATCTATGCCATAAGTGCGGACAGATTCTGCCAAGGTTTTAATTATCTTAAAGTCTAAAGGCTCATGATATCTTCCCCTGTTATTGTCATCCTGAAAAACTGGATAAGCAAGACCCATCTCAGCGTTAACAGCCCTCCATGTTTGGGCATGGAAAGCTCTCCCCGAAACACCCCCACCATACGGCGGTGGATCTGGGGGATCGCTTTTCTTGAGCCCCTGTTTATTTCTGTTCCCTTCTCCTATAGCTAAACTCTCTAGCTGACGAGACAGCCTCCCGAGCTCTTCCTCCTCATCCTCCTCTTCCTCTGACCCACTTTCACATGGGGGTGTGCGCAGCATACTGAGATCTGGATACAATCGTCTCCTCCCCTGTTTCACGCTCCGCACACTCCCATCCTCCTGAGGCACCTCACTTCCTGCCGTCTCCGATTTCTCCTCATGTAATTGCTCTAGAACTTCCTGTCCTTTAGTAAGTGCTTCCTGACATCTGCCATCTGTTAGGCAACTACGGACCATTTTCCAAAGGGGTATCACCCCACCCTCTAATATGCCCTGCTCAGAAGCAAAGTCAAGATCTTTGCCTAATTTATCCCAACTAGGTACAGTAAGGCTGCCCGAAAATGCAAACCACGGTGCAGCAATATCTATCTTCTGTAAAAATCTCTGTAAAGTACTATGTTTCACTTCCAGGCCCTTGGAACGTAACAGGCCATCTAGGGCCAGGAGAAGCGGACTTGAAGATGCGGCACCCATGACACAACAACAAAAGAAGCACAAAAAACAAAAGCGAACTGACACAACAAAAGAAACACAGAAAACAAAAGCGAAAGTAGAAGCGAAAGTACACAGTGCAGCTGCAATAAAATGTAATGCTCTATCTTTCTTTACAGAGGAGCTGCCCCGCTTTGGTCTCGGATCCCACTTACCTGGGACTAACCCTGCTTTGATCGCGGATCCCACTTATTGGGACTAACCCCGCTTTGGTCGCGGATCCCACTTACCTGGGACTAACCGGTGCACCACCCCTGACTGCTGAAAGTTCTGGTTCCCGGGTCTCGGCACCACTTGTCTCGACCCCTTGCCCGCAAGGAAGACGCAACTCAGGAATCTTCTTTCAGCAGTTTATTCAGGCCCTTGATATTTCTTCTTCTCTTCCTCTTCTTCTCCCCCTTGGATCCCCTCCCAGCCTTAATAAAGCATCTCAAGCCCCAATGCGAAGCTGCCACGTGGAGCTTTCTCATAGGGTGGTGAAAAACCACGTGCCAACTCTCCCAAATAAGGAGTTGTTTGTCACAGACCACAGCGGAGCCAGCGCCATCTTGTAATGGCGACCATAGTCTGCAGAAACGGCAGAAGCGGCTCACCACAACTTAACTTTGAATAAATTGATATACAATGGCATAGGACCTTGTACCTTGGATAATTGAATGTAGAAGGGAACATCCAGTCAAAAAGGATAGTCAGTAGTGAAAGGTTAATAAAATAGGTACTTGTCACTTCCTGTTTTTCTGTATGCTTAACAAAACACTGTTGAAATCTTGAGAACTGTTTGCTAATCTTGTTCCCAGAATGTGCTGTCCCCAACAGCCAAACTGTAGAATGTACTCCCTCACCCGGTTGCACGCAAACCGCCCACTAACCCTTACCCACCAGTAAATTTCCCTCCCTGCCCTCTCCAAGGAAAGTATATAATCTCTGCTTAAACTGTTCTCAGGGCTCTCTACTCTATTCAAGTGATCTCTGAGCCCCAGCATGCTGGACCCCCAATAAACCCTTTGCTTTTGCATGAGAGAGTCTCTTGGTGGTCTCTTCCTTCGATGCTCTCCCGACCTTTATATATTGATGTTCCACCGAGTTCTGGCAGTGGCGGACAAGAGACCCTAATGGGCTCCTCTTGGGGTAAGTAAGGTGCCTCTTTCTGGTTTTAGTTTTAAGGTTAGGGCTTGGCAAAATGGCTATCAATGAAGAGCGTGAGCTCTCTTCGACGGTGGCTGACAGACATGTCACAGAGCCACAGGCCACGTTCCTGGGGGACACCCCAGAGGACTCAGGAAATCGAGGAACAATAATCTCCTCGACTCAGTGATATTTTGTTTCAGATTCGGTATTGCCAGCCCATCAGGTTTTGCCGGCTACTCAGTCCTGGTCTTAGTTTTGGACGTCCATTGCCTGTCTTTATTTTCTTGTCTTGTCTGTGTCGTGTGTTGTTGCATTCACTGTTTGTGTATCTTTCATTATGGGACAGAGCACTTCAATGCCTCTGTCCCTGACCCTTGATCACTAAACCAAAGTTCGCTTAAGGGCTCAGAATCTTTCTTTTTCAGTAAAACCCCAGACCTGCCAGACTCTCTGTGCCTCAGAATGGCCCACCTTTGGAGTCGGATGGCCCCTAGAAAGATCTTTCTACTTCCCACTAATTGAAAAAATCAGAGATATTGTCTTTCAGCTTGGCACACATAGCCATCCGGATCAACAGCCATATATCTTAACTTGGCAGGACCTCTGCAAATCTCCTCCACCATGGGTGAAGCCATTCCTTGCCCCTGCCCCTGCTCCTACTCCTTCCCCCACGATCTCTCAAACCCTCTGCTACTCCTCCTCCTCCACCCTCTGTTCTCCCTGAGTCACCAGATTTGACTCTACTGGACTCTCCTCCCCCTCCTTATCCCCTGCCCTCGTCCCCCAACAACCAACACACTCTAAGTGATTCCCCTACAGCTGACTCAGCCTCTCCGCCATTGGAGGAAGCTAAGCTGGCCCAGCGCCCTCCAGATAACTCCCCTGCGGCACACACAGACCTCCTCCCCTGGAGGAAGCTGGCCTGGCTAAAGGAACTCACTGGCGGCGAATGATTGAAAACCCTGGAACTCCAGTGATGCTCCCCCTCCATCCCTATGGGCCAATGATTGAGGACGGCAATGGGGGAAAAATGCAAGCCTACCAGTATTGGCCTTTCTCCTCTTCAGACCTATATAACTGGAAAAATAACAATCCCCCTTTTTCCGAGGACCCCACCCGGCTCACAGGTCTGGTTGAGTCATTGATGTTTTCACACCTGCCTACTTGGGATGACTGTCAACAACTCCCAGGGACTCTCTTCAAGACAGAGGAACAAAAGAGAATCCTCCTGGATGCTAGAAAAAAATATCCTCGGACAAGATGGGAGACCGACACATCTTCCCAACATAATCAAAGCCAGCTTTCCCTTGAACCGACCCAACTGGGACCCCAAAACCTTTGAAGGTAGAAAGCATCTGTCCACTTATCGCCGGGTTCTAATAGTGGACATCAGAGCAGCCACTAGGCGACCAACTAATTTGGCCAAGGTAAGAGAGATTATAAAAGGGCCTGATGAATCTCCCTCTATGTTTCTAGAGAGAATTATGGAGGCATATAGGAGATATACTCCTTTTGATCGTCAGGCAGAGGATCAAAAAGCATCTGTCACAATGGCCTTTATTGGGCAAGCTGTCCTGGATATTAAAAGAAAGTTACAATGCTTAGATGGATTACAAGATATGACTTTGAGAGATTTAGTCAGAGAAGCCGAGAAGGTATACTATAAGAGAGAAACTGAGGAAGAGAAGGGAGCAAAGGGAGGATAAAAGAAACAAAATACAGACTAAGGCGTTGACTAAGGTCCTGGTCACAACAACAAAAGGGCCATAAATTAAGAAACAGGGAGAAAGGAAGGGATACCTGGTCCCATGCCAGAGGCCACCCCTGGCCTCAGATCAATGTGCCTACTGTAAAGAAAAAGGACACTGGGCCAAAGAGTGCCCAGGAATGAGACAGCCAGGCCAGCCAGCCATTCTGACTCTGGAGGATGACTAAGAAAGTCGGGCCTCAGATCCCCTCCCCGGGTTCAGGGTAACTTTTGAAGTGCAGGGGACCCCAGTAAACTTTGAAGTGGATACTGGGGCAATATACTCAGCCATTAAGGCCCCATTGGTCCCTCTATCAAATAAAAGGTCTCTAGTTCAAGGGGCTAATGGCAGTAAATATCAGTCTTGGACAACTAAGAGGACCATGCACCTGGGGAAAGGAAAAATCCATTACTCCTTCCTAGTAATCCCAGAATGCCTGTCCCCATTGATGGGCAGAGATTTGTTCACCAAGCTCTGGCCCAAAATATCTTTTAACCCTGAAGGCCCCCAAGTGGAATTTCTAAAACCTTCAGTAAAAACTCCTATAGTCACAGCTCTAACTATGTCAGTAGAAAATGCACATCAACTCACTCACCTTGGTTCAAAGAAACTGCAGGTATTTCTGAAGTATCAAGAACAGAGTTTTCCATTAACCGACTCACAGCAAAAGGAAATAACTGAATGGGTAATAAAAGTCTGTTGGGTCCATCAATTTGTTAATGCTTACCCTTCCAAGTTTCCTGCAGGAAAGCACCTTCGAGGAACCAGACCAGGACAATTCTGGGAAGTTGACTTTACTGAAATTAAGCCAGCATGGTATGGACATAAATATCTCCTAGTCTTTGTAGATGCATTTTCAGGATGGATTGAAGCCTTCCCCACTAAAAGAAAAAGAAAAAAAGAAAGAGCGCAAATGGTGGTCAAGAAGATCCTGGAAGATATTTTTCCAAGATATGGCCTGCCAAAGGTAATAGGGTCTGATAATGTACCAGAGTTCGTGGCCCATGTTAATCAGGGGTTAGCCAGGAACCTGGGGATTAATTGGAAGTTATATTGTGCTTATAGACAGCAGAATTCAGGACAGGTAGAAAGAATGACTAGAACCAATAAAGAGACCTTAACGAAATTAAGCTTAGAGACTAGCATAAAAGATTGGACTATGCTCCAGCCTTATGCAATTTTTCATGCAAGAAATACTCCCTCTGTTTCTTTGAGTAACCTCACCCCCTGTGAAATTCTCTATGGTGCTCTGCCTCCAGTAAGGGACCTAAACCCAACTCTAAAACTTAACGATCCCTTCTACACCCCCTTGCTTGACAGACTTAAAGCTCTTGAAAGAACTCAGCGATACCTGTGAAAACAGCTGGCCACTGCCTACCAACGTGGGGACGAGGGGACTCCACATCGATATCAAGTAAGAGACTTCATCTACGTAAGATGACATCAGGTGTCATCCCTGGAAACCCGCAGGAAAGGACCATACCAGGTGCTACTTATAACACCTACAATGGTAAAGGTATACGGAATCACTTCCTGGATCCATGCCTCTCATCTCAAGCCTGCGCCCTCTCCAGACTCTGGCTGGAAACTGGAAAAGATAGGTAACACTTTCAAATTGCATATTCACAGTGTGGATAAGGCTATAGACTCTCCCCTTGGCCACAAGTAGTCCTAACTCTCATCAGCCCATTCAGCAGCGATGGCTGATCACAAATCCTACTGGAAAAGCAGTATAATCTATCTCGCATACAGCCCCCTTAGGGACCTAGTGGCCATCTCTCCACCCAGACATTTGTCAGCTGGCTATAGGTCTTTCCTATTGGGATATCCCTGATGAAGAGGATCCCACGAAATTTCCATTAAATCCCTTCCGAACCATAGATAATGGAAACAAACATTATGGATGTAGGGACAAACGAGCCAGATGCAGGTTGGCTAGCCTAAATTACTATGTTTGCCCAGCAGACTATCAAAGCCACAAACAGTCACGGCTGTGTGGGGGAAAAGCCGACTTCTTCTGTAAGTCATGGGGATGTGAGCATACAGGGGCTGCCTGATGGAACCCAAAATCCTCATCAAATTCAGAACACAGCATTGGCCATATTACCAATTCGATAACCAAAACTGATGGCCCACAGAGGGGTCTCTAGATCCTCAAATCCTGCGTGAGCTTTTTAACTTCTGCAAGTGATCAAAAGTGTGAAAGGAGATTCCCCTATGTGGAGGCCTTTTCCCTCCTTTGCTCACATCCTGAACTATGCTTATCCAATAAATCTTCACCTTCAGCCTTCTGCTCCAGAGTCTCTGCTGTCACTCCCACCTCAGCAACCTGATTTCTCCCCTCCAAATATTAGATCAAAAACCCAAACCGCAGCCGGTTCTCAGACCATTACCCCCTTGCTGAGGTAGCAGGTACAGAGGTACCCCTCCACCCACTCACTCCTCTCTTCTCCTCTCAATAACCGCACCTTGTCCCACCAGGTCCTCTTACCAGCTAACCCAAAGCTCAAACCACCTGAGGAGAGCCCTCAGACCCCTATCCAAGATGGAATGAAAATGGCCTTTAAAGTTGCTTTGTCATCACTGAAAACAGTTTACTAATAATTTAAAGTTTCTCACATTCGTTTTGGGATACTCACTCCCGTCTTCCCCTCTGCTCTACCTGTTCTACTGCTCAAGTTTTTGTTGCTGGGAAAATCCCAAACCCCTTTTTCATTATTCTTTTACATCTCTCCTTCCTCATTCTCAGATCCACGGAGCTGGTCTCAGCCCCACCTTCCCCGTCTTCCCTCTCTACACTAGGCCCACAGAAAAGTCTTAACTGACCTTCTCCAGAAGTCTTCACCATGGCTGACTATAGGACTTTCAGAAAAAGAGTCCCTATAAAAGAGTTCAATGTAGATAAACTTCCTCTTTTCATGTTGCCCTGTTCTACTTTGCCACTGGGTAAAAAAAATCAGCACTTCTAAGCTAGACACCCCCTTACTAGTTTTTCACAAAATATGTGAACAAGGCCTATGGCCTGGAGGTGCGGCTTCACAGCAATGGCTACATTTCTAAGATAAAGAAGTTACCAACTGGGCTCCATGGTAACAGCTGGCAGGGGGAAAATAAGAAAGGAAGGAAAATCTCTCCCCCTCCCAGGTGTCCTTGAAAAGTTAACTTACCCAGAACAGAGGAAAAAAACCAGAAACAAAAACTGCCTTTTTGAACTTCTGCAGACTGTGAACTTCTAAGCCCCTTCCCTTACATGTTGGGTACAAAATTCTGAAACTAACTAAACTTGAGTTTCAGGGGATTAATTTATTACAACAAAAGCAACGCCCTCTGAATCTGGTTGCAACAAAATTGGACTGTTTCCCTGTCTTCAGTGCTATCTTAGGTGCCTTGCCTTGTCCGTCCCTACAACAGCATAATTCTATATACTTAAACATTGTTTATGTTTTCATGAAATGGTCAACAGATGTGATTAATTGTGTAATGGTGCAGATATTTCCCAGAGTGCTCTATCATGACTCCGGTTCATTTGAAGATCAAATAGGGGGGCATACAACCTGGTTCCACTGGGAACATATATCCCTCACTTTAGCCATCCTATTAGGAATAGGAGTTGCTGCAGGGGTGGGCACAGGAACCACTGCCCTTGTCCATGGGACACAATAAATGACCCAATTAGAAGCAGTAATAGACCAAAACTAAGATATTAGAAACCTCCATGAGAGCTTTGCATGAATCTTTAACCTCTCTCTCTGTAGTTGTTTTACAGAAGAGGAGGGTTGGACCTCCTCTTCATTAGAGAAGGGGGCCTTTGTGCTGCATTGAGGGAAGAATGTTGTTTTTATGCCAACCATACTGGAGTTGCAATAAAATCTATGAGTAAATTAAAAAGACACCTTGAAGAGCATCAACAAGAGAGAGAGGCCCAAAAAGGGTGGTTTGAGTCTTGGTTCCCACAGTCCCCCTGGTTAACTACGTTTTTATCCACCCTGGCCAGTCCAATAATAATCCTCATAGTATTGCTAACTATAAAACCCTGTTTGCTCAACCATATAATTTCTTTTCTCCATGCTCAATTTGGACGAGTTAAACTTATGGTAATACCCCACTAGCAGACATAGAATGTGACACCCCCCAATGATCATTTTTATGATTAAAAGTAGCCAGAAGAAGAAGTGGGGAATGAAAGGTTAATAAAATAGGTACTTGTCACTCCCTGTTTTTCTGTATGCTTAACAAAACACTGTTGAAATCTTGAGAAATGCTTGCAAATCTTGTTCCCAGATGTGCTGTCCCCAACTGCCAAACTGCAGAATGTACTCCCTCACCCAGTTGCACGCAAACCGCTCACTCGCCCTGACCCATCAATAAACTTCCCTCCCTGCCCTCTCCAGGGAAAGTATATAAGCTCTACTTAAGCTTTTCTCAGGGCTATCTTCTCTATTCAAGTGAGCTCTGAGCCCCAGCATGCTGGACACCCAATAAACCCTTTGCTGTTGCACGAGATAGTCTGTTGGTGGTCTCCTCCTCTGAAGCTCTCCGACATTTACTTGGATGATTGAATGTAGAAGAGAACATCCAGTCAAAAAGGGATAGTCGGTAGGATTAGGAAGATAGTCAGTACATTTAGGAAGAAGTGTGAATATAGGATTTGGAACAAAAGTTCTTTAGCAATAGGGGTTCGGATACAGAGTGAATGTAAATGTCAGCACATGTGAAGAGTCAGTCACAATGATGAATTTGGAAAAATATGTAGGAAAGCAGATATCAATATAGACATTACGAAATCAGGCAAAGGATAAAGTGAGTGATAGGATTAGACATTTTGAACCGGGTTGAGTTTGAATGTATAATCTTAGGAAGAAACAAATATGTAGTCACCAATAGGATTGATATTTGAGAGCATTAGGCGAATTTCAGGTGGATGAATATTTCTGAGAATAATCTTGTGAATAGTTGATTATAAATCCACATACATGAACATGAATGAATTTAGGGAGTGTATATAAGACACATGCATTTCATATTTTGAAAAATCTGGAGAGTGTATATATATATATATATATATATATATATATATATATATATATACACAAAACACACACACACAGACAAAAAAGTAGCAATATATATGTCAATCAAAATTCATCATAAAATATATATCATCCATAGATCTAAAAATATTCATTTTATTGAACATGGATTTATGTAAAATGTTGTTCAACTAGGAAGCTCACCCATAGGTTGAATATTCAGTTCCAACTGGGTTTAGTAGGAGTGTTCTCTTCTCACAATTTGTATCTGCCAAGTCAGCCACCTCTCAAGAATGTATGTGTGATACCTGGTAGGATTCTATATGTGCATGTAAATATACATGTGTGAATAGGCTATAGAGAAAGGGAAACAAGAATTCACATATTTGTTAACTTTAAAAACACATGGAAAACTATTTCAATTAAAAATTGACTAGATTTATAACTCCTAACTTATATAATGCAAAGGCAAGTACAACTATACAACATGGCTCCTCTGAACTGCTTGTATTTGTATTCTGTTTGGGTTGTTTTTCTCCATTATATTAGGATGAGTAGTCTGAGTCTAGTAGGTATGGGATAGTGTCAGGGATTCAGTATTTCAAAAGGAAAATTGGAAAATGAATCCAATGTGTATGCAAATATGTGCTGCACAAATATCCTCCCACTCTAATCCAGAACAATGCCTTGACATTACCTTTGACCCAAGTAAGACACAATTAGAGGAGAAGAGTTAGAAAATCAGTGAATTCATATCTGGAATGGAAAATGCTCAGGAGTTCACAACTTTGGAGGTGGTAGAGGAGTTTCCAAAAGTAAGGGACAGGGTAAACACTCCACAAACATGGAGCTCTGCTAGCCTAAAAACTTTTTGAGAAACTTCCTCTGGGGTTGGGCACTTGAAATATATGTTGTTGTCAGCAGATTTGGCTTCTTTGTAGTGAGACCATCAAAGCTGGGTCTGCATGTATGTGACCTGGAGGACATGGTTTCTTATTTTCCAATGAACATGAGGCAGCAGTGCTGAATCCCCTCTTTGTAGGTAAACTGTGGCCTCTGGGGTCTAAGTGTCTCCCCGTGTGTACTGTGAAGCCATTTGGTCCCCCTCCACTTTTTTGTGGTGTTTTTGCTGCTGCACTGGGAGTTTGGTATTTGCTTCATGAAATACAAGGAGCTCAACTGGGACACAGTGCTGGAGGGAG
>NW_026694648.1:0-12351 GCF_021218885.2 Marmota monax
AACTGTAAACCAGTGATAAAAGAAGGAAGAAAAATCCTACATCATATGGAAAATGAACAATATGTTAATGAATGATCAATGGGTTACAGAAGACATAAAGGAGGAAATCAAAAAATTCTTAGAGATAAATGAAAATAGAGACACAACATATCAGATTCTATGGGACACAATGAAAGCAGTTTTAAGAGGGAAATTCATTGCCTGGAGGTCATTCCTCAAAAAAAGGAAAAACCAACAAATAAATAAGCTCACACTTCATCTCAAAGCCCTAGAAAAGGAAGAACAAAGCAACAGCAAATGTAGCAGAAGGCAAGAAATAATTAAAATCACAGTGGAAATCAATGAAATTGAAACAAAAGAAACTTTTGAAAAAACTAACAAAACTAAAAGTTGGTTCTTCGAAAAAATAAATAGGATCGACAGATCCTTAGCCATGCTAATGAAGAGAAGAAGAGAGATAACTCAAATTACTAACATACGGGATGAAAAAGGCAATATCACAACAGATGCTACAGAAATACAGAAGACAATTAGAAATAATTTTGAAAACCTATATTCCAATAAAATAGAAAATAATGAAGACACTGATAAATTTGCTAAGTCATATGATTTGCCCAGACTGAGTCAGGAGGATACACACAATTTAAACAGACCAATGTCAATGGATGAAATAGAAGAAGCAATCAAAAGACTTCCAACCAAGAAAAGCCCAGGACTGGATGGGTATACAGCAGAGTTTTACAAAACATTTAAAGAAGAATAAATACCAATATTTTTCAAGTTATTTCAGGAAATAGAAAAAGAGGGAGCTCTGCCAAATTCATTCTATGAGGCCAACATCACCCTGATTCCGAAACCAGACAAAGACACCTCAAAGAAAGAAAACTACAGACTAATATCTCTGATGAACCTAGATGCAAAAATCCTCAATAAAATGCTGGCAAATCGGATACAAAGGCACATCAAAAAAATTGTGCACCATGATCAAGTAGGATTCATCCCTGGGATGCAAGGACTGTTCAATATTTGGAAATCAATAAATGTTATTCACAACATAAATAGACTTAAAGATAAGAACCATATGATCATCTCGATAGACGCAGAAAAAGCATTTGACAAAGTAGAGAATCCCTTTATGTTCAAAACATTAGAAAAACTAGGGATAACAGGAACTTACCTCGACATTGTAAAAGCTGTCTATGTTAAGCCTCAGGCTAGCATCACTCTGAATGGTGAAAAATTGAAGGCATTCCCTCTAATATCTGGATCAAGACAGGGATGTCCTCTATCACCACTTCTATTCAATATAGTTCTTGAAACACTGGCCAGAGCAATTAGATGAAAGAAATTAAAGGCATAAAAATAGGAAAAGAAGAACTTAAATTATCACTATTTGCAGGTGACATGATTCTATACATAGAAGACCCAAAAGGGTCTACACAAAAAACTACTAGAACTAATAAATGAATTCAGCAATGTGGCAGGATATAAAATCAACCTTCATAAATCAAAGGCATTCCTGTATATCAGTGACAAAACTTCTGAAATGGAAATGAGGAAAAACACTCCATTCACAATATCTTCAAAAAAAAAATTAAATACTTGGGAATCAACCTAACAAAAGAGGTGAAAGATTTATACAATGCAAACTACAGAACCCTAAAAAGAGAAGTAGAATAAGATCTTAGAAGATGGAAAAATATACCCTGTTCATAGATAGGCAGAACTAACATCATCAAAATGGCGATATTACCAAAAGTTCTCTATAGGTTTAATGCAATGCCAATCAGAATCCCAAAGGCATTTCTTGTAGAAATAGATAAAGCAATCATGAAATTCATATGGAAAATAAAAGACCCAGAATAGCAAAAGCAATTCTAAGCAGGAAGTGTGAATCAGGCGGTATAGCAATACCAGATTTCAAACTATATTACAGAGCAATAGTAACAAAAACAGCATGGTACTGGTAACAAAACAGGTGGGTGGACTAATGGTACAGAATGGAGGACACAGAGACTAATCCACAAAGCTACAACTATCTTATATTTGATAAAGGAGCTAAAAGCATGCAATGGAGGGAGGATAGCATCTTCAACAAATGGTGTTGGTAAAACTGGAAATCCGTATGCAACAAAATGAAACTGAATCCCCTCCTCTCGCGATGCACAAAAGTTAACTCAAAGTGGATCAAGGAGCTAGATATCAAATCAGAGACTCTGCGTCTGATAGAAGAAAATGTTGGCTCCGATCTACATATTGTGGGGTCGGGCTCCAAATTCCTTAATAGGACACCCATAGCACAAGAGTTAATAACAAGAATCAACAAATGGGACTTACTTAAACTGAACAGTTGTTTCTCAGCAAGAGAAACAATAAGAGAGGTAAATAGGGAGACTACATCATGGGAACATCTTTTTACTCCTCACACTTCAGATAGAGCCCTAATATAGAGAGTATACAAAGTATGCAAAGAACTCAAAAAATTAGACAATAAGATAACAAATAACCCAATGGGCCAAGGACCTGAACAGACACTTCTCAGAGGAGGACATACAATCAATCAACAAGTACATGAAAAAATGCTCACCATTTCTAGCAGTCAGAGAAATGCAAATCAAAACCACCCTAAGATACCATCTCAATCCAGTAAGATTGGCAGCCATTATGAAGTCAAACAACAACAAGTGCTGGCGAGGATGTGGGGAAAAGTGTACTCTTGTACATTGCTGGTGGGACTGCAAACTGGTGTGGCCAATTTAGAAAGCAGTATGGAGATTCCTGGGAAAGCTGGGAATGGAACCACAATTTGACCCAGCTACTGCTCTTCATGGACTATTCCCTGAAGACCTTAAAAGAATGTACTACAGGGATACTGCCACATCGATGTTCATAGCAGCACAATTCACAATTGCTACACTGTGGAACCAACCCAGATGCCCTTCAATAGATGAATGGATAAAAAAAAATGTGACATTTATACACCATGGAGTATTACGCAGCACTAAAAAATGACAAAATCATGGAATTTGCAGGGAAATGGATGGTACTAGAGCAGATTATGCTTAGTGAAGCTAGCCAATCCC
This sequence comes from Marmota monax, assembly GCF_021218885.2. Classification (NCBI taxonomy): domain Eukaryota; kingdom Metazoa; phylum Chordata; class Mammalia; order Rodentia; family Sciuridae; genus Marmota; species Marmota monax. The sequence goes on from NW_026694648.1 coordinate 3,084, forward strand.
TAAAAAACAAATACCAAATGTCTTCTTGGATATAATGAGAGCAACTAAGAACAGAGCAAGGAGTAAGAGCAGGAAGAAAAGATTAACATTAAACAGAGACATGAGGTGGGAGGGAAAGGGAAAGAAAAGGGAAATTGCATGGTAATGGAGGGAGACCCTCATTGTTACACAAAATTACATATAAGAAGTTTTGAGGGGAATGGGAAAATAAACAAGGAGAGAAATGAATTACAGTAGATAGGGTAGAGAGAGAAGATGGGAGGGGAGGTAAGGGGAGGGGGGATAGTAGAGGATAGGAAAGGTAGCAGAATACTACAGTAACTAATAGGGCATTATGTAAAAATGTGGATGTGTAAGCGATGTGATTCTGCAATCTGCATTTGGGGTAAAAATGGGAGTTCATAAACCAATTGAATCTAATGTATGAAATATAATATGTCAAGAGCTTTGTAATGTTTTGAGCAACCAATAAAAGAAAAAAAATGTAGGAATATATATGCCAATCGAAATTCATCATGAAATATATATAATCCACAGATGCAAAAATATTCATTTTACTGAACATGGATTTATGTATAATGTTATTCTACTATGAAGCTCACTCATAGGTTGAATTTTCAGTTCCAACAGCATATAGGAGGAGTGATCTCTTCTCACAGTTTGTATCTGCCAATTAAGCCACCTCACAAGTATGTATGTGTGATACCAGGTAGGATTCTCTATGTGCATATAAAAATACATGTGCTGAATAGGCTACAGAGAAAGGGAGACAGGAATTCACATATTTGTTAACTTTAAAAACACATGTAGAATTATTTCAACATAAAATTGACTAGATTTATTACTCCTATACTATATAATGCAAAAGTCAATTCCAACTACACACCATGCCTCCTCTGAACTGCTTGTATTTCTATTCTGTTTTGGTTATTTTTCACCATCATATTAGGATTATTAGTCAGAGTCTAGTAGGGTATGGGTTAGTGTCAGGGATTCAGAATTTCAAATGGAAAAATGGAAAATGAATCCAAAGTGTATGTAAATATGTGCTACACAAAAATCTTCCCACTCACATCCAGAACAATGCCTTGACATTACCTTCGCCCCAAGTAAGACACAGAGTAGAAAAGTGTGAAAATCTGTGAATACATATCTGGAATGGAATATGCTTGGGAGTTCACAAATTTGGAAGTGGTAGAGGAGTTTCCAAAAGTAAGGGACAGGGTAAACACTCCACAAACATGGAGCTCTGAGAGCCTAAAAACTTTTTGAGAAACTGCCTCTGAGTTTGGGCACTTGAAATATATGTTGTTGTCAGGAGATTTGGCTTCCTTTGTAGTGAGACCATCAAAGCTGGGTCTGCATCTATGTGACCTGAAGGACATGGTTTCTTATTTTCCAATTAACATGAGGCAGCAGTGTTGAATCCTCTCTTTGTAGGTACACTGTGGCCACTGTGGTCTAATATCTCCCCGTGTGGACTGTGAAGCCATTTGTTCATCCTCAATTTTTGTGGTGTTTTTGCTGCTACACTGGGAGTTTGGTGTTTGCTTCACGAAATACAAGGAGCTCAACTGGGACACAGTGCTGGAGGGAGTTCTCTCACGTGTGGTGGGTCAGGGTCTGCAGGAGAATACACCAACCATTCTTCTTTACAAACATAGCTTGCCCCAATAACCATAGCAACCTGATTCTGAACATTGCCCTGAAACCTCTCCATATAACAAGATGCCTTTACATATAAGGGTCTGCTGGCTGCACCATGTCAGTCACAAGCCATTTGGAAGCCAATGGCAGATCCACATGGCTCCACCATGATGTTTTATCACATACCTGCCCACCACTGCTCTAGGCCCACTACTTGGCAGGCACCAAATTACTGGCATCTGTTCTACACCATTTTCATGAAACCCAGTCAAACAAGGCACTGTCTGGTATACTCATGATGAGCAACAGGACATCCAAAGGTTCTCCAGTGCCACCTGGTCATGGGAATTTCAAAAATTTCATGGTATTTATCTAGCCTTTTTTCAAGGATGAAGTTGGAAGCACTGTGGGTTTCAATTCATTCAGGAACCATGAAGTGTTGAGAAAGCTCATTTCAATGAAAGCTCTGGAGAACTCTCACAGCAAGGCTTCCCAAAGAGTGGCCAAAATGTCACATGAAGCCAGACCATTTGACGTCTACAATGTGAGGTCCATGTGTGTTTTAACTCTCAACTATGCCTGCCAAGTCTTTCAGAATAAAATCATGTGATATCCTAGCTGAGATTCCCAGTGCTCTGTGGAAAGCCACCCTGGGCTTAGACCTCAGTTTCCAAGGGCGACTCTCATGAATGGCCTCTTGAATCCCAACACAATTCAAGGCAATACTTCTCTGAGTTCAGTTCCAGAACTCAGTCTCTAAGGGGAATCACACCAGAGTTCAAGCCCAGGTGGACCCAGTCATCCCTTCCAACCGCCACAAAAATGACCACAAATAAATCCAAAACACTCTCACATGGCACTCATCTTCTTCCATATAGACACTCATCATAACCTCTGGATGGAGGTGTCTATGAGGGGCGCAGCCCAAGAAAGTGTCCAAAATAAGCTCACTTGCCCCTCATTTGCCTAAAATCATGGTGGCCTTGGCTCTCTTCCTGTGAACCAGGAGTGATCAAATATTCCTGCTGTTAAAGTGTTCCACTTCTCCAATTTGAGGCCTACTGGCTGTCAGGTATAGATTCTTCATGTGATTTGGAGTCATGAGAAAACCCAAGCACCTATGGGCTAGCCTCTGCAGGGATTTGAAGAATTCATTTGACCCAAAGAATCCCTATTCTCACTTGATGGAGGTCAGGAACCTCACACAAGAAGACAAAAAAAAATCATCCACAATGACTGCTCTCTTTGCCATTTTGTTTTTGGAAGCACATGGGATCTTTCTTTAGATCCATCAGGTGCTGAGAAACTCAGCCACAACCTCACACAAGGACAAGTGGCTGATTCAGACACATCCCATTCCAAAGCAATTAAGCAAAGAGCCACAGGAGATGCCCATTGTTTTCCATAGGAAAAAACTTTTCTTCAGGCTTCAAAAAGGGGTGGCCTGAGGAAAGACCTTCCTGACAATCAGGGTAATAGAAACATAAGTAAGCAAATGGCCCAAAGCAGGGTTACTCCACTGAGACTTTCCTGGTCACACTGATATCTGAGTTTTCTGAGATGCTCCCATTCCTTCATCTATCCAGTACATGGCCATGTCACAGAGCCTTGTGGTGGTACATATCTTGGACACAAAACCATGAGACTATTCTGGAGAGTGGCCAGAATTCACGAAGAAAACAGGAACTTAGGAAGATAGTAGGTGCTGCCCATCCCTAAGGCAAGCTGCAGTCCATTCTTCAATTGGGCAAGATGAATGCTTGGAAGCTTTCTACTACAGACAACACATCCATTGACGCATTCTCTTTTCTAATGTCTACAACCACGGATACAATGGGATACATAGACATAGAAACACTCAGCATGTCAAACGACTCACTAGAAACAGTCCACTCCCAACCAAACAAACCGCCTTTCCTACCTATTCTCAGAACATGAGAAAAAACCACAAACACACACCCACACCCACAAAGGCACCTCCTTCCCCCAAGTAGGTCGGTGACTATCCGGAGTGTATTCTGACTGGTGGACCATATTATGTTCTCCCTAAATGGCCTGGCCTGTCTCAGATCTGATCTCCTTGGCCAACTCTGTGAAGTTGTCAGGAGGCAGCAGTGAGCCACTACCTGCTTTCTCAAGAAAGGCCCCTCTTCAGAGCTCTCCTGGCATTTGGCCATCCTCACATCAGTAGGTACCAAGAAAGACTGACTCTGTCCTTGGGAAAAGCAAACAAGTTAGCCCACTGGGACTGGGACTGGGACTGGCTCCAGGTGCTTGGCTTCCTGGATACCAAGTTCAGAGAATTCCATTACCAAGGAAGTGAGGTAAGGTCACTTCCTTCAGGAACTGAATGAGGTCACTGCCTTGGTAACCACTTTGTCCTAACAGTTGCTTCCAAGGTTCCCATGAGATGGAGGCTGCCCCTACATCCTGTGACACATTCAGAAGTTAGAATTGTATATCAAACATAGGCACCCAGAAACTGCTCTCCACACAGGCCTGGTTTGGTCCATCTTCTCTATAATAAGAAGAGAGAGGCTGATTCAGACACATCAATTCATCCTGACCAGGTTATTTGCCATGGAAAATGACTATTGCTCTCTCAGGTCCTACATAGCTGCCTACATCTTCTCCAAGGATCATTTCTCCATGGATCTCTGAGCTTTTCAGCAGGTGGAAGATCACCTACATTCCTATATTGTAAGACCAACTCTGTCCCAGCTATTCTGTAAGTTATATTAAGGGAAGAGTATACGGTTAGGTTTAATAACAGCTTCGATTTGGGTAAGGAATCATTCTGCAGGATGAATAATGGTATTGGCAACCTGTGATATTTACAAGAGTATATAGGTGAAATATAAGTATGAAAACAGAAATTTAGGTAAGATTTGAAGCCCAGAAGGGCATTGGGCCCTTGAGTGGGATACTTAGCTTTGACTTATGTGCTGCACAGTTGTCTCAGATAAATCAATATACAATGGCATAGGACCTTGTACCTTGGATGATTGAAGTTGAAGAAAACATCCAGTCAAAAAGCGATAGTCGGTTGGATTAGGAAGGTAGTCGGTAGGCTTAGAAAGAAGAGTGAGTATAGGATTTGGACCAAAAGTTCTTTAGCAATAGGGTTTTGGGTAGAGAGTGAATGTAAATGTCAGCACATGTGAAGAGTGAGTCACAATGATGAACTGGGGAAAACATGTAGGAAAGCAGATATCAATAGAGACATTAGGAAATCAAGCAAAGTATAAAGAGACTGATAGGATTTTACATTTTCAACAGACTTGAGTTTGAATATATAATCTTGGGAAGAAACAAATATGTAGTCACCAAAAGGATTGACATTTGAGAGCATTAGGCAACCTGGACATGGATTTATTTAGTAATCCATGTTCACTTTCCATTAAGGCTTTGGTACAATCATAAGTGTGACCTTGCTTTTGTGTCCAGAATATTTCTGTGATAAAATGTATATGTAGATCGGGTGACATGAGTATTTCTTCCACCATTTCTGGGAGCAACATTTTGAGACGTATAAATTAGTATGGGGGTACAAATAGGTGTACCCTATGCCTATGAATGTAGAGACAATGCATGAATAGACCATACTGTGAATAAATAATATGACTGGATTCACTTTAAATAATGGATTGAATAGATATCTGAAAATATATAAGAAATATTATACTGATATACATACAATCATTCATTCCAACCAGTTATATATCTAATGGTCATCTTAGGGTTATGGTTTATCATGAAGGGTGTGTGAGTTTTGTTTCAAAAGTGATTATGGAAACCGAAAATAATGTATTTGGAAAGAAGTCTCATGAAAAGACCAGTCAAGAAACATAGAGAAATACATGAGTTCTGGAGCAGGAAGTGATTGAAAGTGAAACAATTGCCTATAAATTTCCTAACTAGTGGATGAAATATATATACTATGATGTGCATAAACTGAAGAAATAGTAATGTACTAGTTTTGAATAAAAATGAATGTCAAAATACACATCATGTCCCATAGGAATCTACCTGCATTGATATTAAACTGGGTCAGTTACAGTAGAAATATTAGGATTTGTATGCATCTTTCACTGAAGTTAGTTTTCAGTACTAGGAAACAAATATGTATTTCAGGTGGATGAATATTTCTGATAATAATCTTGTGAAAAGTTGATTATTAATCCACATACATGAACATGAATGATTTAAGGGAGTGTATATAAGACACATATATTTCATATTTTGAAAAATCTGGAGAGTGTATATATATATATATATATATATATATATATATATATATATACACACACATAAACAAACACAGACATTAAAAAGTAGCAATATATATGTCAATCGAAATTCACCATGAAATATATATCATCCACAGATCCAGAAACATTCATTTTAATGAACATGGATTTATATATAATGTTGTTCAACTAGGAAGCTCACCCATAGCTTGAATTTTCAGTTCCAACTGCGTTTAGGAGGAGTGATCTCTTCTCACAATTTGTATCTGCCATGTCAGGCACCTCACAAAAATGTATGTGTGATACCAGGTAGGATTCTATATGTGCATATAAAAATACATGTGCTGAATAGGCTACAGAGAAAGGGAGACAGGAATTCACATATTTGATATCTTTCAAAACACATGGAGAACTATTTCAATTAAAAATTGACTATATTTATAACACCTACCCTTTATCATGCAAAAGGCAAGTCCAATATACACCATGACTCCTCTGAACTGCTTGTATTTCAATTCTGTTTGCGTTATTTTTCTCCATCATATTAGTATTAGTAGTTAGAGTCTAGTAGGTTATGGGTTATTGTCAGGGATTTAGTATTTTGAATGGAAAATTGGAAAATGAATCCAATGTGTATGCAAATATGTGGTATACAATAATCTTCCCACTCTCATCCAGAACAATGCCTTGACATTACCTTCGCCCCAAGTAAGACACAATTAGAGGAGAAGAGTTAGAAATTCTGTGAATACATATCTGGAATGGAAAATGCTCAGGAGTTCACAACCTTGGAGGTGGTAGAGGAGTTTCCAAAAGTAAGGGACAGGGTTGATCACCCAACATGATCTTTCATTAAAATTTGGAGCCATCTTGCCACAAAGCCATGAAAAGATAATTTTTGCTTTACTATAAATTGCTGCAAATTCTGAACCTGCTTGGAATGCCTGCCCATGCATTGAACTCACCCATGCCTGGCTTTCTGACCAGATCGCAGCCCTCTCTGAAACTTTAGTGACACATCATAAATATTGGCCTTCCCTGGCCAGACAACGACCCTCTCTGAGGTTCTAATGGTCCTCATAATTTCTGATGCTGGGGCCAGCAAAAAAGAAAAAAATTATATAAACTACAGTTAGTGTGATGCTTGTCAAAGTTCTGTTTTCTGTAACCCCCCTTTTGTGTAACTTTCTGGGCTATAAAGCTGGGGTGTAGGAAAGGTGGGGATGCTGTCTTGTTCCCGCCGTTTTGAGAGGGAGAGGCAGCCCGGCCGGTTGAACTAATAAACTTGCCTTAATTTGATTTTAATTGGAGTCAGTGGTCTTTTCTTGCATCCTGGTCTAACATTTGGGAGTTCCCCAGCGAGATGACCCGACCAGATCACAAGACCAGACTGCTGGAAATTCTGAAGCTGGCCTTTCCTCCAGGGCTCTGGGCTGGAGAGCCAAGTTCCAAGGCCTTGGAGTGAGCCTTCGGTCCGGGGAGCACTGCAGTGAACCATCGCACTAAAACTATTAGCAAGCACCTGGTGGAGGAGGCCTCCAAGGTAAGTGGCGCCTTTATAACATCTGATATCCGGTTAAGGGAGATGTCTTCTGATGACAGAGAGGTGGCCTGGGGAGGCTCACATATACTCCTCTCTGGGACAATAACAAGAATTGTTCTGTCCTCTCTTCTGTTCTGTAGGGAATTCCTCTGAAACGGTAGACAGGTGCTGACGGGCACGCAGGAGGTTGTACCCCGGAGCTTTAGCAAGACGTTGCATTGCTCCTCTGTTTTTCTGTTTCTTCACCGGGTTTCTGTTTCTTTGTGTTTTGTTCTGTGTTCTATATGTTTTTTGTTTGTTTGATTTTGTGCGTTTTGTTGTGTGATTTCTGTGGTAAAAACTTAAGGATATTGGACGTGAAAATGGGTAATAAAGCAAGTAAGCCTGACACCCCTTTGGACTGTGTTTTAAGGAACTGTGATGAACTTTATCCCCCTTTGTTAAGCAGGATGAGAGAAGCCCCTAGCTGGCTGCCTGGAGCACACCCACTGCAGAGGGCAATGCCTGCTGGTGACCTAAGAACTGAGTATCTCCCAGGTTAACAAATGAAACTCCTTTAAAACCCCTTGTTGCTCCAGATCAACCTTTGGGCAGAGTCCCCTGTGTTTCTCCTTTGTTAGCAAAGCAATAAACCTCCCTTTTTCTTTTTTTCAAACCCTGTCCTCATTATTAAATAGGGATTAATTGGCTTCAAGGTCAGGAACCGAACTTTAAGTTACAAATTTTGATACCCCCCGAGTCCCTGAACTTTTTTAGAGGGGACTACTGAAATGTTAGGAGATGCAGCATGCTTTGGGTGGAACCGAACCAGGGGAGCTAATCCTGTAAGTAAATGGAGGGACTGAAGCACTCCCAGCAGCTGCCGAAGCCATGTTGCTTCAGGGAATTCCCTTTTTCCTTCCCTGCAGTGTAAGAATTATGCCACCTCTGTCTTCTTAAAAAAGAGAAAAAGAAAAAGGGGACACTAAATGCAGTAAAGTCACCATGGAGACCCTTGATTTTACATTTCAGGTTGCCCCAATGTGAAAACATCTGGTCCCCTTGTGGGGAAATCTATCATGCCACTGGTGTAGGAGATTTTTCTCTTATCTGCTCTGTTTTAAAGGCTTCTGTCTGGCAGCCATAGTCTGGAGCTCCTTTCTGTCTGTCTTGTGTCTTTGTTTCTGGCCCTTTAAGACATGTGCAATAATGTGTTGATATTATAAATTGTTTCTTGGGAATGATCTTAGCTCAATGTGTGTCTAAATGATGATGTTTTATTGTAACAATCTGGTATCTGAATGGGTTTTTGAAGCACTGCACAATCTTGCAGTTAAAAGTCGGGTTTAGGTAATTGTTTAGTTTATGATTTCAGATAATTCATGCCAGATAACTTAAATACTTAGGATGGAAAATTAAGAACTCTACTTCCATGTTCGCAAGTAACATCCCAATCATTCAGTCCTTTTTTTCACCAATTTTGAATTGGGTAGCCTGGGAAAATGTCACAGTATGTACCAGTGCATTAATTTGAACGAGGATAGTAAATCATAGTATGGTATATGTTGACAAAACAAGATGTAAAGATATAAAATTTCGTGAATTTTATCTTAAAATTGTATCATAATTTTCAACATCCGAACCTGAAAATTATGGTTACAATGCCTTAGGCCTGAGGTGTATGCTCACAATAGCAGATTTTCCCTGCTCCTTCCAGACCTCAGCCAGGACTTATGTCGAAATGCAAATGAAAGAAGCCTGCAAGCTCAGTAGGAGACTGATCTGAGGCCTAAGGGGGGGGGAAAAAGGTAAATTTTATGGTATTTACTAATTACTGGCCAGTCATTTT
>NW_026694649.1:0-13419 GCF_021218885.2 Marmota monax
AAAATGGTGTAGAACAGAGATGCCAGTATGTTGGAGCCTGCTGAGTAGTTCCCAGAGCTGTGGTGTGCAGGTGTGTGATAAAACATCTGTGGTGGGGCCATGTGGATTTGGCTTTGACTTCCAAATTGCTTGTGGCTGACATGGTGCAGCCAGGAATGCCTTATACGTGTGAAACCTCTCCATATAAAGGCATCTTGTTATATGGAGAAGTTTCAGGGCAATGTTCAGAATCAGGTTGCTATCTTCAAAGGGGCAAGCTATGTGGGATAGAAGCCTGGATGGTGCATTCTCCTGCAGGCTCTCACCCACCACAAGTGACAGAACTCCCTCCAGCACTGTGTCCCAGTTGAACTCCTTGTATTTCATGAAGCAAACACCAAACTCCCAGTGCAGCAGCTAGAAACACCACAAAAAGTGGAGAATGACCAAATGGCTTCACAGTCCACACGGGGAGACACTTAGACTTCAGTGGCCACAGTTTACCTACAAAGAGAGAATTCACCACTGCTGCCTCATGTTCATTGGAAAATAAGAAACCATGTCCTCCAGTCACATAGATGCAGACCCAGCTTTGATAGTCTCACTAGAAAGGAAGCTAAAGCTGCTGACAACAATATATTTTTCAAGTGCCGAACATCAGAGGCAGTTTCTCAATAAGTCTTTAGGCTGGCAGAGCTCCATGTTTGTGGAGTGTTTACCTGTTAGACCAGGACGTAAGAAAAGAACACTGATTCCAATTAAAATCAAATTAATGCAAGCTTATTATTTCCACCAGCCGGACTGCCCCTCCCTCCCCAAATGGCGGGAACAAGACAGCAACCCCACCTTTCCTACAGCCCAGATTTATAGCCCAGAAAGTTACACAAAAGGGGGGTTACAGATAACAGAACTCTGACAAGCATCATAGTAATGGTATATATATTTTGCTAGCCCCAACATCAGAATTTATGAGGCCCATTAGAACCTCAGAGAGGGTCATTGTCTGGCCAGGAATGGCCAATATTTATGAGGTGTCACTAAAGTTTCAGACAGGGCTGCTATCTTGTCAGAGAACCAGGCATGGGTGAGTTAAAGGAATGGACAGGCATTCCAAGCAGGTTCAGAATTTGCAGTAATTTATAGTAAAGCCAAAATTATCTTTTCATGGCTTTGTGACAAGCTGGCTCCCAATTTTAATAAAAGATCAGGTTGGGTCTATCATTCCCCCCTTTTCTTATGTGTCCCTTTCAAATCTTTGATAGGGTGGGGGAAGATCATTGAGGAAATTTTAATCCCTCAGGTAACAGTCTCCAAATTTTTATAACTCACCAAAAACCGGTCTCCCTGATTTTACCTGATTTAATATATTACTTATATTGATAGTCTATTTATTTTTGGCTCCATTGTTGTAAGAAGAGAGGCATCACTCATTTTGGCTTCTTCTCAGCTGAGAGAGGGTGACGTGAGGGGGCACGGCGTGAGGGACATGATTTGCCTTTTAGAAGTCAGTTGAGGGACATGAGTTGCCTTTTATATGTCAGTTCGTTTTGAAGTCTCGTTGGGGAAGAACAGGTTGTAAAGTCATCTGGGGATGGGTTCTCCTATGAGAGAAACAAAAACCATGAGTACTGAATAAATTTTGCAGCAGCTGGAACATGTCACTGTATAGAAGTTCCCTCACCAGTCTTTAATATCCCCAGTTATCAGGACTGTCTACTTAATATTTAACTTTTAGTGTTAAAGTTGTCCATCCCCATAAGATACAGTTTAATAATTTAATGTCATCTGATCTTGCAAAATCCTTTTACTAGTATGACCACTGTGTCTAATAGAGAAACCTTTAATTCTATTACTCAGGGCTGGATAATCGTACTAGCAAACACCAAGCCTACCTGTGTAGGTTAGGAATATCTGTAGGCCTTAAACTAAAAACTTCTGCCTCTGGCAGCTCCTCTTGATAGTCTCTTTTTATAGTTATCAGGCATTCCTGTCTGAGAATCCTTCTTTGTAGCCAACAGTCTTACTTATTTTGGGAGGCTAACATATAAAGTGTATACCTTAAAATATTATTATTACTATTATTATTTAAAATGCCCAGGAATGGCTGTATTTTGGGTTTTACTGTCTTTGCTAAGTGTTTAAGATGAAGCAGTCAAACTGACTTTTGTTTCTATCTATTGTTAACAGTCAGCTGAGCTTTTATGGGAGTCATTCCTGGGGAAACTTGAGAGCAGCTTCTCAGTTCTGCTAGTGCCATTTGCGCTAGGTGGGTCCAGGTCTTGCTTGACCATGTGGCTTCCCTCGGAAGCATCAGGGATGTCTCCCTTCTCTGATGACTCTCCTCTTCATAGCAAATGCACTGATTGTCTTTCTGTTCTCCAGTGGTCTCATTAATCTCCCTGATCAGGAGTTTATGTGGCTCAGAGTTGCAAAGCTCTTTAGAGAAGTCTCCTGTTCCCTGGATACAGACTGACCAAGAGGGCAAGAGCCAAATATTGGTTTTCTTGTCCTTTTTCTTTTAACTTTAATTTTAAATCCTAATCTTAAACATCCAGCAAATACATTTTAACAGCCTTATATTAAGAGTACTGGGCTTTAATGTCTATAACTTTATAATTATTTATCTTTTTATTAATTGGGATCTGTATTATTCTGTCTGTATTTTAGGTGATAACTTATTATCTTAAATTAACCCATGTTGTGTTCTTAAAGCAACACTTCTGTAAAACACTAACAGGGAATATTTAGATCACTTATAAGTAAATTACAAAATAAAATTTTTAACAAGAGTAAGAATAGTTAGTTTGCGTAATAGCTACCCTGAATTTTTTGGCTGAGTTATACATCATATCCTCTGTGTGATATCCTAGCAATCTTGACAGAAAAAAAAGAACTTTTGAACATAACTTTAAATGAAATAAAATCTGACCTACTGCTTTCGTAGTCATTCTCACACTTAGTAAGATGGTACACAGAGCCTTATCTCAGGTAAGGCAGGGCTCTTTATAAATCTTAAGTGGTTTAGTTCTAAAGCTGATCTTTGTTTTTAAATATCATTTTACAAACTTCACAGAAATTGTTTGAGGTCACATGAATATTAGCTAACACCATATGATATCATATTTAAAACATGAATTAAAGAAAGGCTGAAAGTTTTTAAACTTTACATAGATTAGGCTCTCATTAACTTAAAAATACATTTAAATTGTTCCCCAATGTAAAAAAGTAACATAAAACTTTACATATCTTATTGATAACAGGTAAATGAATGCCCAATATATTTTTTTACCATACAACTTCAGAACACCAGCTCTATATAATGCTCTTTTAAAGTTTCTACCTTATAGACTTGAATACCTGGAAGATATGAGCACATTAATAGCATCACAATTACATTGATGTTTCTACATTAACCAAGTTTAGCTTTTAAAGAAATGGCAGTACAGTGTTCTAAAATAACAGTTCTTATTTAATCAGTTGTTTAATTTTTATGGTTGCTTGCTCTAGAAGAAATAAAACTTCATAAACACAATGTTATGGGTAAACTTATGTTTTCAGAAATTGTTGTCTCTTTAACACATGACTGATTTTTACAATCTTATACAGACTTTAGAACAAAATTATACAGACCTTAGTAAATCAGATATCTAACAAAAGTACTCATGAATGAGTAATCCCATATCAAATTTACTTTACTTATTTATCAAAATATTAGACAAATGTATTGAACAGTGTAAACCATTTTTTTGTTGAAGGAAATGTCCTAGAACCAAGGCATATTAGACCTTTTGTAGACATTAATATTTTATTAGATTTTTGAACACCTAGAAAAACTTGTAAGCTTAAATTTAAAGACATTTATTTTTATCTGTTTATCCAATTTAAATTGAACCATTTAAATCACATGAATTAAAGATCTTTGGATCCACTTTTTAAAATTTTTTGATCTCTTTTTTTATGAGTGCTCCTTATATATGTTAATTTTTGTATCATATATATGATATAAGGACATATGTATATATATATATATATATATATATATATATATATATATATATATATAGACATACAACACATAACAAAATTGTGCACACATAATAATAGTAAAGGCCTTGTAGCTTTTCGCAGGTGAAATCTGCATTGCAATGTTTCAAAAACTCCACAGTTGGTCAAAGATAGAACTGATCAGAAAAACATTAACCTAGGTCTGTAGGATCAAAATCATGAGCTCAAAAAAATAAAGAAAATAAGGAAAAAAATAAGAGTCCTAGAAAAAATGACTGGCCAGTAATTAGTAAATACCACACAATTTAACTTTTTATTTTTCCCTTAGGCCTCAGATCTGTCTCCTACTGAGCTTGCAGGCTTCTTTCATTTGCATTTCAACATAAGACCTGGCTGAGGTCTTGAAGGAACAGGAAAAAAAAACCTGCTATTCTGAGCAGACACCTCAGGCCTAAGGCATTTTAACCATAATTTTCAGGTTAGGATGTTGAAAATTATGATACAAGTTTAAGATACAATTCACAAAATTTTATATCTTTACATCTTGTTTTGTCAACAGATACCATACTATGATTTACTATCCTTGTCCAAATTAATGCACTGGTACACACTGTGACATTTTCCCACGCTACCAAATTCAAAATTGGTGAAAAAAAAAAAACTGAATGATTGGGAAGTTACTTGCCAACTTGGAAGTAGAGTTCTTTAGTTTTCTATCCTAAGTATTTAAGTTCTCTGGCATGAATTATCTGAAATCATAAACTAAACAATTACCTAAACCCGACTTTTAACTGCAAGACTGTGCAATGCTTCAAAAACCCATTCAGAAACCAGATTGTTACAATGAAACATCATCAGTTAGACACACATTCAGCTAAGATCATTCCCAAGAAACAATTTATAATATCAACACATTATTGCACATGTCTTAAAGGGCCAGAAACAAAGACACAAGACAGACAGAAAGGAGCTCCAGACTATGGCGGATAGACAGAAGCCTTTAAAACAGAGCAGATAAGAGAAAAATCTCCTACACCAGTGGCATCATAGATGTCCCCACAAGGGGACCAGATGTTTTCACAGAAGGGCAACCTGAAATGTAAAATCAAGGGTCTCCATGGTGACTTTACTGCATTTAGTGTCCCCTTTTTCTTTTTCTTCTTTTTAAAAAGACAGAGATGGCATAATTCTTACAGTGCAGGGAAGGAAGGAGGCAATTCCCTGAAGCAATAGGGCTTCGGCAGCTGCTGGGAGTGCTTCAGTCCCTCCATTTACTTAAAGGATTAGCTCCTCTGGTTCGGTTCCACCCCAATCATGCTGCATCTCCTAACATTTCAGTAGTCACTTCTAAAAAAGTTCCGGGACTGGGGGGGGTATCAAAATTTTAACTTAAAGTTCGGTTCCTGACCTTGAAGCCAATTAATGTCAATTTAATAATGAGGACAGGGTTTTGAGAAAAAGAAAAAGGGAGGTTTATTGCTTTGCTAACAAAGGAGAAACACAGGGGACTATGCCCAAAGGTTGTGACTCTCTTGATCTGGAGGGACAAGGGGTTTTAAAGGAGTTTCACTTGTTAACCTGGGAGATACTCAGTTCTTTGGTCCCCAGCAGGCATTGCCCTCTGCTGTGGTTTTGCTCCAGGCAGCCAGCTAGGGGCTTCTCTCATCCTGCTTAACAAAGGGGGGTAAAGTTCATCGCAGTACCTTAAAACACAGTGAAAGGGGTGTCAGGCTTACTTGCTTTATTACCCATTTTCACGTCCAAAATCCTTAAGTTTTTACCACAGAAATCACACAACAAAACACACAAAAACAAACAAACAAAAACATATAGAACACAGAACAAAACACAAAAAAACTGTAACCTGGTGCTGAAACAGAAAAACAGAGGAGCAATACAAGTCTTGCTAAAGCTCCAGGGTAGGAGCACATGCTTACCCGTCGGCACCTCTCTACCCTTCCAGAGGAATTCCCTACAGAACAGAACAGAGGACAGAATGATTCTCATTACTGTCCCGGACAGGAGTATATGTGAGCCTCCCCAGGCCACCTCTCTGTCATCAGAAGAGATCTCAGTTAACCGGATATCAGATGTTATAAAGGCGCCTCTTACCTATTGAGGCCTCCTCCACCAGGTGCTTGCTAATAGTTTTAGTGCGGTGGTTCACTGCAGTGCTCCCCGGACCGAAGGCTCAATCCAAGGCCTTGGAACATCTCAAGTTGCACACCCCCTAGAGTGGCTCTCCAGCCCAGAGCCCTGGAGGAAAGGCCAGCTTCAGAATTTCAAGCAGTTTGGTCTTGTGATCTGGTTGTGCAGGGTCATCTCGCTGGGGAACTCCAAAATGTTACACCAGGATGCAAGAAAAGACCACTGACTCCAATTAAAATCAAATTAAGGCAAGCTTATTATTTCAACCGGCCAGGCTGCCTCTCCCTCCCAAAACAGCGGGAACAAGACACCAACCCCACCTTTCCTACAGCCCAGC
The DNA here is from genome assembly GCF_021218885.2 of Marmota monax. Lineage (NCBI taxonomy): Eukaryota > Metazoa > Chordata > Mammalia > Rodentia > Sciuridae > Marmota > Marmota monax. The sequence goes on from NW_026694649.1 coordinate 6,470, forward strand.
TATATAGCCCAGAAAGTTACACAAAAGGGGGTAAAGATAACAGAATTTTGACAAGCATCTCACTAAGGGTAGTTTACATTTTTTTTTGCTGGCCCCAACATCAGAAATTATGAGGACCATTAGAACCTCAGAGAGGGTCGTTGTATGGCCAGGGAAGGCCAAAATTTATGATGTGTCACTAAAGTTTCAGAGAGGGCTTCTATCTGCTCAGATCCAGGCATGGGTGAGTTCAAGGCACAGGCGAGCATTCCAAGCAGGTTCAGAATTTGCAGTAATATATAGTAAAGCCAAAATTATATTTTCATGGCTTTGTGGCAAGACGGCTCCCAATTATAATAAAAGATCAGGTTGGGTGTATCAGCCCTGTCCCTTACTTTTGGAAACTCCTCTACCACCACAAAGGTTGTGAACTCCTGAGCATTTTCCAATCCTGATATGTAGTCACAGATTTTCTAACTCTTCTCCTCTAATTGTGTCTTACTTGGTGTGAAGGTAATGTCAAGGCATTGTGCTGGATGAGAGTGGGAAGAATTTTTGTAGTACACATTTGCATACACATTGGATGCATTATCAATTTTCCATTCGAAATACTGAAACCCTGACACTAAACCATACCCTACTAGACTCTGACTACTAATCCTAATATGATGGAGAAAAATAACCCAAACAGAATAGAAATACAAGCAGTTCAGAGGAGGCATTGTATATAGTTGGACTTACCTTTTGCATGATAAAAGTTTGGTGTTATAAACATAGTCAATTTTTAATTGAAATAGTTCTCCCTGTGTTTTTAAATTTAACAAATATGTGAATTCCTGTATCCCTTTCTCTGTAGCCTATTCAGTACATGTATTTTTATATGCAACATAGAATCCTACCTGATATTACACGTACATTCTTGTGAGGTGGCTGACTTGGCAGATACAAATTGTGAAAAGAGATCACTCCTCCTAAACACTGCTGGAACAGAAAATTCAATCTATGTGTGAGCTTCCTAGTTGAACAACATAATACATAGATCCAAGTTCAGTAAAATAAACAGTTTTGGATCTGTGGATGATATATATTTCATGATGAATTTCGATTGGCATATATATTGCTACTTTTTAATGTTCGTGTGTGTGTTTTGTGTGTGTATATATATATATATATATATATATATATATATATATATATATTCTCCAGATTTTTCAAAATGTGAAATATATATGTCTTATTATACACTCCCTAAATTCATTCATGTTCATGTATGTGGGTTTATAATCAACTTTCACAAGATTATTCTCAGAAATATTCATCCACCTGAAATACATATTTGTTTCCTAGTACTGAAAACTAACTTCAGTGAATGGTGCATACAAATCCTAATATTTCTACAATAACTGACCCATTTTAACATCAATGCAAGTAGATTCCTATGGGACAGGACATGATGTGTATTTTGACGTTCATTTTTATGCAGCCGTGGTACATTACTATTTCTTCAGTTTACACACATCATAGGATATATATTTCATCCACAAGTTCACAAATTTATAGGCATTTGTTTCACTTTCAATTACTTCCTGCTTCAAAACACATGTATTCCTCCAGGTTTCTTGACTGGTCTTTTCATGAGACTTCTTTTCAAACACATTATTTTCGATTTCCATAATCACTTTTGAAGCAAAACTCACACATTCTTCATGAAAAACCATAACGCTAATATTACCATTAGATGTATAACTGGTTGGAATGAAGGATTGTATATCAATGTAAGATTTTCTGTATATTTTCAGATATCAATTCAATCCATTATTTAAAGTTGGAACCAGTTATATTATTTATTCTCAGTATGGTCTATTCATGCATTATCTCTATAATCATAGACACAGGGTACACCTATTTGTACCTCCAATACTAATTTATATGTCTTCAAAATATTGCTCCCAGAAATGGTGGAAGAAATACTCAGGTCACCTGATCTACATATACATTTTATCACAGTAATATTCTGCACACAGAAAGAACAGGTCAAACTTATGTTTGTACAAAAGCCTAAATGGAAAGTGAGCATGGATTATGGAAAACATCCATGTCCATGTTGCCTAATGCTCTCAAATGTCCATCCTATTGGTGACTACATATTTGTTTCTTCCTAACATTATATATTCAACCTCAAGCCTGTTGAAAATGTCTAATCCTAACACTCACTTTATATTTTCCTAATTTCCTAATGTTTCTATTGATATCTGCATTCCTACATATTTTCCCCAGTTCATCATTGTGACACTCTCCACATGTGCTGACATTTACATTCACTCTCTACCCGAAACCCCATTGCTAAAGATCTTTTCTCCCAAATCCTATACTCACTCTTCTTTCTAAACCTACCGACTATCTTCCTAATCCTACCAATTATCCCTTTTTGACTGGATTTTCTCTTCAACATTCAATCAACCAAGGTACAAGGACCTAAGCCATTGTATATGGATTTATCTGAGACATCTGTGCAGAATATAATTCAAAGCTAAGTATCCCAGCCAAGGGCCCAATGCCATTCTGGGCTTCAAATATTACCTAGATTTCTGTTTTCATACTTATATTTCACTTATATTCTGATAAATATTGCACGTTCCCAATACCATAATTCATCCATCAGAATGATTCCTAAACCAAGTGGAACATTTATTAACCCTAACCATAAACAGTTCCCTCAATCTAACTATACTGAAGAGCAGGGACAGAGTTGTTCTTACAATACAGAAATTAGGGGATCTTCCACTTGCTGATAACCTCAAAGGTCATTAAAGAAATGATCCCTGAAGAAGATGTAGGCAGCTATGAAGGACCTCACAGAGCAAAAGTCATCTTCCATGGCAAAAACCTGGTTAGGATGAAGGGATGTGTCTGAATCAAAATTTCTCTTCTTAATGTATAGAAGATGCACCAAACCAGGCCTTTCTGCAGAGCTTTTCCTGGATGCCCATTGTTGATATACCATTCTAAGTTGTGAAAGTGTCACAGGAAGTAGGGGCAGCCTCCATTTCATGGGACACTTGGAAGCAACTGTTAGGACAAAGTGGTTGCCAAGGCAGTAACCTCATTCAGTTCCTGAAGGAAGTGACCTACCTCATTTACTTGGTGAAGGAATTCTCTGAACTTGTGATCCATGAAGACAGGCACCCAGAGCCAGTCTCAGTCCCAGTCCCAGTGGGCTCACTTGTTTGGTTTTACCAAGGACAGGGTCAGTCTTTCTTGGTACCTACTGATGTGAGTATGGCCAAATGCCAGGAGAGTTCTGATGAGGGGCCTTTCCTGAGAAAGCAGGTAGTGGCTCACAGCTGGCACATGACAACTTCACAGAGTTGGCCAAGGAGTCCAGATCTGAGACAGGACAGGCCATTTTGGGGGAACATAGTATGGCCCTCAAGTCAGAGGACACTCCGGATTGTCACAGACCTACTTGGGGGAATGAGGTGCCTTTGTGGGTGTGGGTGTGGTTTGTGGTTTTGTCTCATGTTCTTAGAATATGTAGGAAAGGCGGTTTGTTTGGTTTGGAGTGGACTGTTTCTAGTAAGTCGTTTGACAAGGCAAGTGTTTCTATGTCTGTGTATCCCACTGTGTCCGTGGTTGTAGACATTAGAAAAGAGAATGCATCAATGGATGTGTCCTGTCTAGTAGAAAGCTTCCCAGCATTTGTCCTTCCCAATTGATGAATGGACTGTGGCTTCCCTTATGGATGGGCAAGACCTACTATCTTCCTAAGATCCTGTTTTCTTCCTGAATTCTGGCCACTCTCCAGAATAGGCTCATGGTTTTGTTTCCAAGATATATACCACCTCCAAGCTCTGTGACATGGCCATGTACTAGATACCTGAAGTGAATGGGGAGCATCTCAGAAAACTCAGATATCAGTGTGACCAGGAAAGTCTCAGTGGAGAAACCATGTTTTGGGCCTTTGCTTACCTCTTCTTCTGTTGCCTTGAATGTCAGGAAGGTCTTTGCCTCAGGCCACCCCTTTGTGAAGCCTGAAGAAAACAGTTTTCAAATGGAAAAGAATGGGCATCACCTGTGGCTCTTTGCTTAATTGCTTTGGAAAGAGATGTGTCTGAATCAGCCTCTTGGCCCTGTGTGAGGTTGTGGCTTAGATTCTCAGCACCTGATGCATCGAAAGATAGATTCCATGTGTGCATTCAAAACAGAAATGGCAAAAAGATCAGTCATTGTGGATGAGTCTCTTGCCTTCCTCTATTAGATTCCTGACCTCCATCAAGTGAGAATAGGGATCCTTTTTGAGTTCTTCAAAGCCCTGCAGAAGTGCTTGTGTTTTCTGATGACTCCAAATCACATAAAGAATCTATACCTGACAGTCAGTAGGCCTCAAATTGGAGAAGCGGAGCAGTATTAACACCAGGCCTATTTGATCACTCCTGGTTCACAGGAAGGGTGTCCAGGCAACCCTGACTTTAGGCAACTGAGGGGCAAGGGAGCTTATTTTGGACACTGTCTTAGGCATCGCCCCTCATGGAAACCGTCAGCCAGAGGTTTTGATGAGTGTCTGAATAGAAGAAGATGAGGGCCATGTGCGAGTGTTTTCATTTTAATTGTGGTCATTTGTGTGGCAGTTGGAAGAGATGACTGGGTCCACATGGGCTTGAACTCTGGTGTGATTCCACGTAGAGACTGAGTTCTGGAACTGAGTTCAGAGAAGTATTGCCATGAATTGTGTTGGGATTTAGGAGGCCATGCATGAGACTTGCCATTGGAAACAGAGATCTATGCCTAGGGTGGCTTTCCAGAGAGCAATGGAATCTCAGCAAGGATATCACATGTTTTTATTCTGAAAGACTTGGGAGCCATAGTTGAGAGTCAAATCACACATGGTCCTCACATAGTAGACCTCAATGGTTCTGGTTCATGTTACCTTTTGGCCACTTTTTGGGTAGTCTTGCCTTTGAGAGTTCTCCAGAGCTTTCATTGAAATGAGCTTCCTCAACATTTCATGGTTTCTGAATGAATTGAAACCCACAGTGCCTCCAACTTCATCCTTGAAAAATGGCTAGATAAATATCATGAAAGTTTTGAAATTCCCATGACCAGGTGGCAATGGAGAACCTTTGGATGTCCGGTTGCTGATCATGAGTGTACCAGAGAGTGCCTTGATTGACTGGGTTTCATGAAAATGGTGTAGAACAGAGATGCCAGTAAGTTGGAGCCTGCTGAGTAGTGGGCCTAGAGCAGTGGTGTGTAGGTGTGTTATAAAACAGATGTGGTTGCCCATGTGGATCTGCCATTGGCTTCCAAATGGCTTGTGACTGACATGGTGCAGCCAGCAGACCCTTATATGTAATGGCATCTTATTATATGAAAAGGTTTCAGGGCAATGTTCAGAATCAGGTTGCTCATGTCAAGGGGTAAGCTATGTGGGATAGAAGCCTGGTTGGTGAATTCTCCTGTATACCCTGACCCACCACACCTGACAGAACTCCCTCCAGAACTGTGTCCCAGTTGAACTCCTTGTATTTCCTGAAGCAACACCAAACTCCCAGTGCAGCAGCAAGAAACACCATGAAAAGTGGAGGATGATCAAATGGCTTCACAGTGCACACGGGGAGACACTTAGACCCCGTTGGCCAAAGTTTACCTACATAGAGAGAATTCAGCAATGCTGCCTAATGTTCATGGAAAATAAGAAACCATGTCCTCCAGGTCACATAGATGCAAAACCAGATTTGATGGTCTCATTACAAAGTAAGCTAAAGCTCCTGACAACAACATATACTTTAAGTGCCCAACCTAAGGGGCAGTTTGTCAAGAAGTCATTAGGTGGGCTGAGCTCCATGTTTATGGATTGTTTACCCTATCCCTTACTTTTGGATACTCCTCTACCACCTCCAAGGTTGTGAACTCCTGAGCATTTTCCATTCCAGATATGTATTCACAGAATTTCTAACTCTTCTCCTCTAATTGTGTCTTACTTGTGGCTAAGGAAATGTCAAGGCATTGTTCTGGATGAGAGTGGTAAGATTTTTGTGTAGCACATATTTGCATACACATTGGATTCATTTTCCTATTTTCCATTCGAAATACTGAATCCCTGACATTAACCCATACCCTAATAGACTCTCACTACTAATCCTAATATGATGGAGAAAAATAAACCAAACAGAATAGAAATACAACCAGTTCAGTGGAGGCCTGTTGTATAGTTGGACTTGCCTTTTGCATGATAAAGGGAAGGTGTTATAAATCTAGTCAATTTTTAACTGACAAAGTTCTCCATGTGTTTTTAAAGTTAACAAATATGTGAATTACTGTCTCCCTTTCTCTGAAGCTTATTCAGCACATGTACTTTTGTATGCACATATAGAATCCTACCTGGTATCACACGTATTTTTGTGAGGTGGATAATTTGGCAGATACAAATTGAGAGAAGAGATCACTCCTCCTAAACGCTGTTGGAACTGAAAATTCAACCTATCGCTGAGCTTCCTAATTGAACAACATTTTACGTAAATCCATGTTTAGTAAAATAAATTTTTTTGCTTCAGTGGATGATGTATATTTCATGATGAATTTCGAATGGCATATATTGCTATTTTTAATGTCTCTGTGTGTTTGTGTGTGTGTGTGTATATATATATATATATATATATATATATATATATATATATATACACACAATCTCCATATTTTTCAAAATATGAAACATGTGTATTATTATACACTCCCTAAATTCATTCATATTCATATATGTGGATTTATAATCAAATTTTCACAAGATTATTCTCAGAAATATTCATCCACCTGAAATACATATTTGTTTCCTAGTACTAAAAACAAACTTCTTTGAATGGTGCATACATATCCTAACATTTCTACAGTAACTGACCCTGTTTAACATCAATTCAAGTAGATTACTATGGGACATGATGTGTATTTTGATGTTCAATTTTATTCAACACTTC
>NW_026694650.1:0-15452 GCF_021218885.2 Marmota monax
CTGCTGAGAGCCACGGTCAAGTCTGTATGGCCCCTGGCATTTTGCCAACAGTATTGATTGACAGGTGAGGCATTACTATCCGCCTCTACCGCTACTTTTGAGTTCTCGCACTCTTTTGGAGTTCTTGAAGGGATTTCCAGGGATTCCCCGAGAGTTCCCATTGGTTGGGGAAGTGCAGGAGGAGGGATTGCTGGGAGAGATATTTCCGGCTGGGGGTTTTCCTCGACAAGCGGCGTGGCATCGAGAGAATTCCCCAGGAGTATGAGTGAGTTTTTTTCTTGCAGTTCAAAAATAAAATTTGTTCCTGCTTCAGTGGCTTGTGATTTGTGCCCAGCCAGACTGCGGCAATTGGTGGCCCGTGCGGGGAAAGTCTGAAGCTTCGGGGTAAGTGAAACTTCTTGCCCTTAGGGAAGGCGAGAGAATGGATGACCATTTTAATAAACAATGTGTTCTTGTTTTGATTTGTTTTGTGTTTGTTTCAAGCTGCCTATCCCTAGAATTTTCTCAGGCTGACTGGGAAAAATGGTTGGCTCAAGGTTTGAAGTTGTTCGCCCCTGAGGAAGAGATAGAAATAGACCACAAATGCACATGTTAAGAAAATACGAAAATTGATACAACAATTTTTGTTCCGTTTTTGTTTCATTCTGTTTTTGTTTTGTTTTGTGTTATCTTATTGGGTTGTGTTATCTTTATGACAGATTAGAAATTAGTAAAAAACAAACTGAAAGAGTGTTAAGTAAATTGTTAGAGTTTCAGACCATGGAGAAAGACATTTTAGATCAAGCAAAAGAGAAGGTCTCTCAAGCTAGTCAGACAGAGGAAGAAAATATTAAGGAAGAAAGCTTAGAGGAGAAACAGCTATTAGGGAAAAAGCTACAACAGGAGGCTGCTACTAACACTGTTCTATCACCAGAAGGTGTAATTCAACCAACAGCTCCACCTATGGAGAAAGCTGAGTGGCCCTCAACCCCCGTAGTTGATAGATGGGATCCTGAGACAGGACCTCAAAGATTAGCATGCCCTGTACTTGAGCAGGCAGAAGGGCAGCAAATTCACCGTGCTTTAGATTTCAAAACAGTGAAGCAGTTAAAGGAGGCTGTAACAACCTATGGTCCTCAAGCACCCTTCACTGTAAGCATGGTCGAATCCAGTACCGATTTGGACATGACGACAGCAGATTGGGCTAGTATGTGTAAATCTGTGCTAAATGGAGGACAATATTTGTTATGGAAGGTTGCCCATGAGGAATTTTGCAGGGAGACAGCTAGGCAAAATGCAGCAGCTGGTTACCCTCAAAGACATCTAGATATGTTGTTAGGAAAAAGACCTTATGAGGGTCAATGGCAACAAATTGTATATGATCCTGGCGTATACACACAAATTGCTGTAAATGCAGTTAGGGCATGGAAAACTTTGCAGGGGCATGGAGATTTACAAGGTCAGTTATCTAAGGTAATACAAGAAACTAATGAACCTTAAACTGAATTTGTAGATAGGCTTATTCAAGCAGCTTCCAGAATTTTTGGGGATACAGAACAAGCAATGCCATTTATAAAACAACTGCCTTATGACCAAGTAAATCGTTGCTGCAGAGAGGTCATTAGACCATGGAGACATCAAGATTTAAACACATATATTAAATTATGTAGAGATATTAATGAACAAGGACAAGTCTTGGCAGCAGTAAAACAGACTTTAGAGGCCAGGCCAAAATAATGCTACAATTGTGAACAACCAGGACATTTTAAAAGGAGTTGCCCCATAGAAGGAGGATTTAACAAAGTCAGGTATCAAAGGAATAGAATACTGGGTATTTGCACACGATGCCATAGAGGGAGACATTGGGCTAATGAATGCCATTCTCAAACCACCATAGAGGGTACTCCATTATCAAAAAATGGACAATGACCAGGTGTTTACCAACGATATCGTGGAGAAAGGCATCGGACTCCATTGCCAAAAAAAAGGAAAGGGGTCCCAATGCTCCGGGGCCCATGACCACAAATGTATGGGGCACTGGAGGAACCCAGAAACACCATGGAGGAACCCAGCAACATCATCAGGGTAGTTCCCAGGACACATTATCCATCAGATCTCTCATCAGACAAACCAGAGGGAGCACAGGGTTGTACATCAGTGCCTCCGCCAGAGCAGTACTAACTCCAGAGATGGGAGTTCAAATCATTCCCACAGGGGTGAAAGGACCTCTTCCCAAAGGAACAGTAGGCTTATTATTGGGATGCAGCTCTTCTACTCTAAAAGGACTTATGATAAGTCCTGGGGTAATTGATTCTGATTATGAAGGTGAAATAAAAATTATAGCCAGTTCTCCAAAGGGTATATCAGTTATTTCACCAGGAGATAGAATAGCACAGTTATTAATAATACCCAGCCTACATGATAAATTTTCCAGTAGTAGTATAGAAAGAGGTTCGAGGGGAAAAGGCTCCACAGGCGTAGATTGGGCTATGCTGTCTTTGAATTCAGATTCTCGCCCAATGATAAAACTAAATATTCAAGGACATGAATTTAATGGACTACTGGATACAGGTGCAGACATTAGCATCATATCTCGTCAAGAATGGCCAAAACATTGGCCATTACAACAAGCCACTCAAACGCTTCCAGGCCTAGGAGTGGCAACTAATCCCCATACAAGTGCAATGATATTAGATTGGAAGGATCCTGAAGGACGTGAAGGAACTATACAGCCATATGTATTGGATCATCTTCCTATAAATTTATGGGGGCGAGATGTCCTAGATCAATTAGGTTTGACATTAACAAATAACATCAATCCAAATGCGTCCACTATTAGGGCTAGACAAGGTTTCAGGAAAGAAAAAAAAGTTTAGGAGAACAAGGTAGAGCAGCACCAATTCAAATAGATCAAGGAATAAATAGACATGGACTGACTGGGTTATCAGAAGGGGTCACTGAGGCAATAAAAATTACTTGGAAATCAGATAGACCAGTATGGGTTCCTCAGTGGCCCCTGACTAAAGAAAAGATACAAGCAGCCCATGACCTAGTCAAACAACAATTAGTGGAGGGACATATACAACCTTCCACATCTCCCTATAATACTCCCATTTTTGTCATTAAAAAGAAATCTGGTAAATGGAGATTATTGGAAGATTTAAGAGCCATAGGGATTTCCGGGGATTCCCCGAGAGTTCCCATTGGTTGGGGAAGTGCAGGAGGAGGGATTGCCGGGAGAGATATTTCTGGCTGGAGGTTTTCCTGGACAAGCTGCGTGGCATCCAGAGAATTCCCCAGGAGCGTGAGTGAATTTTTTTCTTGCAGTTCAAAAATAAAGTTTGTTCCTGCTTCAGTGGCTCGTGATTTGTGCCCAGCCACACTGAGGCAATTTTCCTATTTTCAAATCAAAATACTGAAACCATGACACTAACCCGTACCCTACTAGACTCTGACTACTAATCCTAATATGATGGAGAAAAATAACCCAAACAGAATAGAAATACAAGCAGTTCAGTGGAGGCATGGTGTATATTTGGACTTGCCTTTTGCATGATAAAGAGTAGGTGTTATAAATCTAGTCAATTTTTGGTTAAATTAGTTCTCCATGTGTTTTTAAAGTTAACAAATATGTGAAATCCTGTCTCCCTTTCTCTATAGCCTACTCAGCACATGTATTTTTATATGCACATATAGAATCCTACCTGGTATCACAGGTAAATTTTTGTGTGTTGTCTGACTTGGCAGATACAAATTGTGATAAGAGATCACTCCTCCTAACCGCTGTTGGAACTGAAAATTGAACCTATGGGTGAGCTTCCTAGTAGAACAACATTATACATAAATCCGTGATCAGTAAAATAAATATTTTTGCATCTGTGGATGATATATATTTCATGATGAATTTCGATTAGCATACATATTGCTACATTTTATTCTCTCTGTGTGTGTTTTGTATATACACACACACACACTCCAGATTTTTCAAAATATGAAATATATGGGTCTTAAATACACTGCCTAAATTCATTCATGTTCATGTATTTCGATTTATAATGAATTTTTCACAAGATTATTCTCAGAAATATTCATCCACCTGAAATACATATTTGTTTCCTAGTACTGAAAACTAACTTCAGTGAAAGGTGCATACAAATCCTAATATTTCTAGAGTAACTGACCCAGTTTAACATCAATGCAAATAGACTCCTATGGTACATGATGTGTATTTTGAGGTTCATTTTTATTCAACACTGGTACATTACTATTTCTTTAATTTATGCACATCATAGGATATATATTTCATCCCAAAGTTCACAAATTTGTAGGCATTTGTTTCACTTTCAATCACTTCCTGCTTCAGGACACATGTATTCCTCCATGTTTCTTGACTGGTATTTTCATGAGACTTCTTTCCAAAAACATTATTTTCAATTCCATAATCAATTTTGAAGCAAAACTAACACACCCTTCATGATAAACCATAACCCTAATATTACCATTAGATGTATAACTGGTTGGAATGAATGTATGCATATCAATATAAGATTTCCTGAATATATTCAGATATCAATTCAAACCATTATTTAATGTTGGAATAAGTTATATGATTTATTCACAGTATGGTCTATTCATGCATTATTTCTATATTCATAGACATAGGGTACATCTATGTTAACCCACAATAGTAATTTATACATCTTCAAAATATTGCTCCAAGAAATGGTGAAAGAAATACTCATGTCACCTGATCTACATATACATTTTATCACAGTAATATTCTGGTCACAAAATGCAAAGATCACACTTAGGATTGTACCAAAGCCTAAATAGAAAGTGAACATGGATTACTAAAAACATCCATGTCCAGGTTGCCTAATGCTCCCACTTGTCAATCTTGTTGGGGACTACATATTTGTTTCTTCCTAAGATTATATATTCAAACAAACTCAATCCTATTGAAAAGGTCTAATCCTATCACTCACTATACACTTTGCCTGATTTCCTAACGTCTCTAGTGATATCTGCTTTCCTACATGTTTTCCACAGTTCATCATTGTGACTGACTCTTCACACGTGCTGACATTTACATTCATTCTCTACCCGAAACCCTATTGCTAAAGAACTTTTGGTCCAAATCCTATACTCACTCTTCTTTTTAAACTTACCAACTGTCTTCCTAATACTACCGACTATCCTTTTTTGCCTGGATGTTCTCTTCGACATTCAATCATCCAAGGTACAAGGTCCTATAACATTGTATATCGACTTATCTGAGATATCTGTGCAGAACATAATTCAAAGCTAAGTATCCCAATGAAGGGCCCAATGCCCTTCTGGGCTTCAAATCTTACCTAGATTTCTGTTTTCATACTTATATTTCACCTATATATTCTTGTAAATATCGCAGGTTCCCAATACCATTATTCATCCAGCAGAATGACTCCTCACCCAAATCGAACCTGTTATTAACCCTAACCATACACTGTTCCCTCAATCTACCTTTACAGAAGAGTAGGGACAGAGTTGGTCTTACAATACAGGAATGTAGGGGATCTTCCACCTGCTGAGAACCTCAATGGTCCAAGAAGAAATAATCCCTGGAGAAGTTGTAGGCAGCTATGTAGGACCTGAGAGAGCAAAAGTCATCTTCCATGGCAAACAACCTTGTCAGGATGAATGGATGTGTCTGAATCAGCCTCTCTCTTCTTAATGTATAGAATATGCACCAAACCAGGACTGTTTGGAGAGCTGTTCCTGGTTCCCTATGGTTGATATACCATTCTAACTTTTGAAAGTGTCACAGGAAGTAGGGGCAGCCTCCATCTCATGTGACCCTTGGAAGCAACTGTTAGGACAAAGTGGTTGCCAAGGCAGTGACCTCATTCTATTCTTGAAGGAAGTGACCTACCTCACTTCCTTGGTGATGGAACTCTCTGAGTTTGGGATCCAGGAAGCCAGGCACACAGAGCCAGTCCCAGTCTCAGTCCCAGTGGGCTCACATGTTTGGATTTACCAATGACAGTGTCAGTCTTTCTTGGTACCTACTGATGTGATGATGGCCAAATGCCAGGAGAGCTCTGAAGAGGGGACTTTCCTGAGAAAGCAGGTAATGGCTCACCGCTGGCTCCTGACAACCTCACAGATTTGACCAAGGAGACCAGATCTGAGACAGGACAGGCCATTTCACGGGTACATAGAATGGCCCACGAGTCAGAGGACAATACGGATAGTCACAGACCTACTTGGGGGAAGAAGGTGCCTTTGTGGATGTGAGTGTGAGTTTGTGGTTTTGTCTCATGTTCTGAGAATAGGTAGGAAAGTCGGTTTGTTTGGTATGGAGTGGAGAGTTTCTAGTAAGTCATTTGACAAGGCTAGTGTTTCTATGTCTGTGTATAACACTGTGTCCGTGGTTGTAGACATTAGAAAAGAGAATGCATCAATGGATGTGTCCTGTCTAGTGGAAAGCTTCTCAGGATTAATCTTTCCCAATTTATGAATGGACTGTGGCTTGACTTATGGATGGGCAACACCTAATATCTTCCTAAGTTACTGTTTGCTTCCTGAATTCTGGCCACTCTCCAGAATAGGCTCATGGTTTTTTGTCCAAGATATGTACCACCTCCAAGCTCTGTGACATGGCCATGTACTGGATAGCTTAAGGGAATGGCGAGCATGTCAGAAAACTCAGATATCAGTGTGACCAGGAAAGTCTCAGTGGAGAAACCCTGCTTTGGGCCTTTTGCTTACCTATTGTTCTGTTGACCTGAATGTCAGAAAGGTCTTTGCCTCAGGCCACCCCTTTGTGAAGCCTGAAGAAAACAGTTTTCAAATGGAAATGAATGGGCATCACCTGTGGCTCTTTGCTTAATTTCTTAGGAAAGGGATGTGTCTGAATTAGCCTCTTGGCCTTGTGTGTGGCTGTGACTTAGATTCTCAGCACCTGATGGATCTAAAGAAAAAACTCATCTGTGCATCCAAAACCAAAATCGCAAAAAGAGCAGTCATTGTGGATGAAGACTCTCGCCTTCCTCTGTTAGGTTCCTGACCTCCATCAAGTGAGAATAGGGATTCTTTGGGACAAATGAGTTCTTCAAAGCCCTGCAGATGTGCTTGGGTTTTCTCATGAATCCAAATCACATAAAGAATCTATACCTGACAGTCAGTATTCCTCAAATGGGAGAAACAGAGTAGTATAAAAGGCAGGCTTATTTGATAACTCCTGGTTCACAGGAAGGGTGTTTAGGCCACCCTGATTTTAGTCAAATGAGGACAAGGGAGCTTATTTTAGACACTGTTTTTGGCAGAGCCCCTTATGGAAACCTCCAGCCAGAGGTTATGGTAAGTGTCTATATGGAAGAAGATGAGGGCCATGTGGGACTCTTTTGGTTTTAATAATGGTCATTTGTGTGGCGGTTGGAAGAGATGACTGGGTCCACCTGGGCTTGAACTATGGTGTGATTCCCCTTAGACACTGAGTTCTGGAACTGACCACAGACAAGTATTGCCATGAATTGTGTCGGGATTTTAGGAGGCCACACATGAGAGTCTCCCTTGGAAACTGAGATCTAGGCCCAGGGTGGCTTTCCACAGAGCACTGGGAAAATCAGCCAGGATATCACAAGATATTATTCTGAAAGACTTGGCAGCCATATTTGAGATGAAAACACTCATGGACCTCATTTGTAGACCTCAATGGGCCTGGCTCATGTTACTTTATGGACAATCTTTGGGAAGCCTTGCCTGTGAGAGTTCTCCAGAGTTTTCATTGAAATGAGCTTCCTCACCATTTAATGGTTCCTCAATGAATTGAAACTCACAGTGCCTCCAACTTCATTCATTAAAAATGGCTAGATAAATACCATGAAATTTTTGAAATTTCCATGACCAGGTGGCATGCAGAACCTTTGGATGTCCTATTGCTGATCATTAGTGTACCAGACAGTGCCTGGATTGATTGGGTTTCATGAAAAAGTTGTAGAACAGAGATGCCAGTAAGATGGAGCCTGCTGAGTAGAGGGCCTAGAGCAGTGGTGGGCAGTTTTGTGATAAAACATCTGTGGTGGGGCCATGTTGATCTGCCATTGGATTCAAAATATCTTGAGATGGACATGGTGCAGCCAGGAGACCATTATAAATAAAGGCATCTTGTTATATGGAGAGGTTGCAGGGTAATTTACAAAATCAGGTTGCTATGGTTAAGGGGGTAAGCTATGTGGTATATAAGCCGGTTTGGTGCATGCTCATGCATACCGAGAAACACTACACGTGACAGAACTCCCTCCAGCACTCTGTCCCAGGTAAACTCCTTGTATTTTGTGAAGCAAATATTGAACTCCCAGTGCAGCAGCAAGAAACACCAGGAAAAGTGGAGGATGACCAAATGGCTTCACAGTCCACACGGGGAGACACTTAGCCCCCAGTGGCCACAGTTTACCTACAAAGAGAGAATTCAGCACTGCTGCCTCATGTTCATTGGAAAATCATAAACCATGTCTTCCAGGTCACATAGATGCAGACTCAGCTTTGATGGTCTCACTACAAAAAAAGCTAAAGCTCCTGGCAACACCATATATTTCAAGTGCCCAACCTCAAAGGCAGTTTCTCAAGAAGTCTTTAGGCCAACAGAGCTCCATGTTTCGGGAGTGTGTACACTGTCCCTTACTTTTGGAAACTCCTCTACCACCTCCAGGGTTGTGAACTCCTGAGTATTTTCCATTTCAGGTATGTGTTCAAAGATTTTCTAACTTTTCTCCTCTAATTATGTCTTACTTGTGGTGAAGGTAATGTCAAAGCTTTGTTCTGGATGAGAGTAGGAAAATTTTTGTGTAGCACATATTTGCACACACATTGGATTCATTTTCGTATTTTGCATTCGAAATACTGAATCCATGACCCTAACCCATACCCTACTAGACACTGACTACTAATCCTATTATGATCGAAAAAATAACCCAAACAGAATAGAAATACAAGCAGTTCAGAGGAGGCATGTTTTATATTTGGACTTGCCTTTTGCATTATATAGGGTAGGATTTATAAATCTAGTCAATTTTTTGTTAAAATAGATCTCCATGTGTTGTAAAGTTAACTAGTATGTGAATTCCTGTCTCCCTTTCTCTGTAGCCTATTTAGCACATGTATGTTTATATGCACATATAGAAAAATACCTTGTACCACACATACATTCTTGTGAGGTGGCTGACTTGGCAGATACAAATTGTGAGAAGAGATCACTCCTCCTAAATGGTGTTGGAACTGAAAATTCACATTATGGGTGAGAGTCCTAGTTGAACAACATTATACATAAATCCATGTTCAGTAAAATGAATATTTTTGGACCTGTGGATGATATATATTTCATGATGAATTTCGTTTTGCATATATATTGCTACTTTTTAATGTCTGTGTGTGTGTTTTGTGTGTGTGTATATATATATATATATACCCTCCAGATTTTTCAAAATATGAAATATATGTTTCTTATATACACTCCCTAAATTCATTCATGTTCATGTATGTGGATTAATAATCAACTTTTCACAAGATTATTCTCAGAAATATTCATCCATCTGAAATACATATTTGTTACCTTGTACTGAAAAGTAACTTCAGTGAATGCTGAATACAAATCCTATTATTTCTACAGTAACTGACCCAGTTTAATATCAATTCAAGTAGATTCCTATGGGACATGATGTGTATTTTGAGGTTCATTTTTATTCAACACTGGAACATTACAATTTATTCAGTTTAAGCCCACCAGAGGATACATATTTCATCCACAATTTCAAAAATTTATAGACATTTTTTCACTTTCAATCATTTCCTGCTTCAGAACAAATGTATTCCTCCAGGATTCCTGACTGGTCTTTTCATGAGACTTCTTTCCAAACACATTATTTTCGATTTCCATAATCACTTTTGAAGCAAAACTCACAAACTCTTCATGATAAACCATAACCCTAATATTAACATTAGATGTATAACTGGTTGGAATGAATGTATGTATATCAATATAAGATTTGCTGTATATTTTCAGATATCAATTCAATCCATTATTTAATGTTGGAACCAGTTATATGATTTATTCACAGTATGGTCTATTCATGCATTATCTCTATATTCATAGACACAGGGTACACATCTTTGTACCCCCATACTAATTTATATGTCTTCAAAATATTGCTCCCAGAAATGGTGGAAGAAATACTCATGTCAACTGATCTAAATATACATTTTATCACATTAATAATCTGGACACAAAAAGCAAATATCACACTTATGATTGTACCAAAGCCTAAATGAAAAGTGAGCATGGATTACTAAAAACATCCATGTCCAGGTTACCTAATGCTCTCAAATATCAATCCTATTGGTGACCATATATTTGTTTCTTCCTAAGATTGTATATTCAACCTCAGGCCTGTTGAAAATGTCTAATCCTATCACTCACTTTACACTTTGCCTGATTTCCTAATGTCTCTATTGATATCTGCTTTCCTACATACTTTCCCCAGTTCATTATTGTGAATGACTCTTCACATGTGCTGACATTTACATTCATTCTCTAGCTGAAACCCTAATGCTAAAGATCATTTGTTCCAAATCCTATACTCACTCTTGTTTCTAAACCTACCAACTATCTTCGTAATCCTACCGACTATCCCTTTTTGACTGGATTTTCTCTTTGACATTCAATCATTCAAGGTACAAGGTCCTATACCATTGTATATTGATTTATCTGAGACATCTGTGCAGAACATACTTCAAAGCTAAGTATCCCAGTAAAGGGCCCAATGCCCTTCTGGGCTTCAAATCTTACCTAGATTTCTGGTTTCATACTTATATTTCACCTATATATTCTTGTGAATATCGCAGGTTCCCAATACCATTATTCATCCAGCAGAATGATTCCTAACCCAAATCAAACATGTTATTAACCCTAACCATAAACTGTTCCCTCAATCTAACTTTATAGATGAGCAGGGACAGAGTTGGTCTTACAATACAGGAATGTAGGGCATCTTCCACCTGCTGAGAACCTCAAAGGCCAATGCAGAAAAGATCCCTGGAGAAGATGTAGGCAGCTATGAAGGACCTGAGAGAGCAAAAGTCATCTTCCATGGCAAACAACCTGGTCAGGATGAAGGGATATGTCTGAATCATCCACTCTCCTCTTAATATAAAAAGATGGACCAAACCAGCACTGTGTGGAGAGCTTTTCCTGGGTGCCAATGGTTTATATATCATTCTAACTTGTGAAAGTGTCACAGGAAGTAGGGGCAGCCTCCATCACATGGAAACTTGGAAGCAACTGTTAGGACAACATGGTTGCCAAGGCAGTGACCTCATTCAGTTCCTGAAGGAATAGACCTACCTCACTCCTTTGGTGATGGAACTCTCTGAACTTGGGATCCAGGAAGCCAGGCACACAGAGCCTGTACCACTCCCAGTCCCAGTGTCTCCCTTGTTTGGATTTACCAAGGACAGAGTCTGTCTTTCTTGGTACCTACTGATGTGAGGATGGCCAAATGCGAGGAGAGCTCTGAAGACGGGTCTTCCCTGAGAAAGCAGGTAGTGGTCAGCACAGGCTCCTGATAACTTCGCAGAGTTGGACAAGGAGAACAGATCTGAGAGACGACAGGCCATTTCAGGGGAACATAGTATGGCCCACCAGTCAGAGGACACTCTGGATAGTCACAGACTTACTTGGGGGAAGGAGGTGCCTTTTTGGGTGTGGGTGTGAGTTTGTGGTTTTGTCTCAAGTTCTGAGAATAGGTAGGAAAGGCGGTTTGTTTGGTTTGAAGTGGACTGTTTCTAGAAAGTCCTTTGACAAGGCGAGTGTTTCTGTGTCTGTGTATCCCACTGTGTCCATGTGGTTGTAGACATTAGAAAAGATAATGCATCAATGGATGTGTCCTGTCTAGTGGAAAGCTTCCCAGCATTCATCCTGCCCATTTTAGGAATGGACTGCAGGTTGCCTTATCAATGGGCAACACCTACTATCTCCCTAATTTCCTGTTTTCTTCTTGAATTCTGGCCACTCTCCAGAATAGGCTCATGGTTTTGTGTACAAGATAATTACCACCTCCAAGCTCTGTGACATGGCCATGTACTGGATAGCTGAAGGGAATGATGAGCATCTCAGAAAACTCAGATATCAGTGTGACCAGTAAAGTCTCAGTGGAGAAACCCTGCTTTGGGCCTTTTGCTAACTTATTGTTCTGTTGCCCTGAATGTCAGGAAGGTCTTTGCCTCAGGCCACCCCTTGTGAAGCCTGAAGAAAACACGTTTCAAATGGAAATGAATGGGCATCACCTGTGGCTCTTTGCTTAATTGCTTTGGAAGTGGATGTGTCTGAATCAGCCTCTTGGTCCTGTGTGAAGCTGTGGCTTAGATTATCAGCCCCTGATGGATCTAAGGAAAGAGCCAATGTGTGCATCCAAAACCAAAATGGCCAAAAATCAGTCATTGTGGATGAAGTCTCTCGCCTTCCTCTGTTAGGTTCCTGACCTCCATCAAGTGAGAATAGGGATCCTTTGGGTCAAATATGTTCTTCCAAGCCCTGCAGAGGTGCTTTGGTTTCCTCATGACTCCAAATCACATAAGGAATCTATACCTGAAAGTCAGTAGGCCTCAAATTGGAGTTACAGAGCAGTATTAACGGCAGAACTATGTGATCAATCCTGGTTCACAGGAAAGGTGTCCAGGCCACCCTGATCTTAGGCAAATGAGGGGCAAGGGAGCTTATTTTGGACACTCTCTTGGGCTGCACCATTCATGGAAACCCCAACTCTGAGACTTAATGATTCCTTTCACACCCCACGCTTGAAAGACTTAAAGCCCTTGAAGAAACCCAGCACCCTGTGATACCTGTGGAAACAGTTGGCCACTGCTTATCAGCCTGGAGACAAGGGAACCCCACATCGATATCAAGTGGGAGACTTTGTCTACGTGAGATGGCATCAGGTGTCATCCCTGGAACCCGCTGGAAAGGACCAAACCAAGTGCTGCTTATAACACCTACAGTGGTGAAAGTGGATGGGATCGCTTCCTGGATCCATGCCTCCCATCTCAAGCCTGCGCCCTGTCCAGACTCTGGCTGGAAACTGGAACAGACTGGTAACCCTCTCAAGTTGCGTGTCCATTGTGTGGGTAGGGCTATGGATTCTTCCCCTGACCACCAGCAGTCCTAATCCCCATCAGCCTGTTCAGAAACAATGGCAAGTTATAAATCCTACTGGGCATGTAGTGTGGTCTGTTTCACATACAGCCCCCTTATGGACTTGGTGGCCATCTCTCCACCCAGACATTTGTCAGCTTCCCATAGGCCTCTCTGACTGGGATCTCCCTGACATGGAGGACGCCACACAGATCCCACTCAAACCTAAAACAGGGCAACATAGACCACCTTACCCCATGAATTATGGATGTCATCTCCCCCTGCTCAGTTGTAAACTAGCCAGTCTTTATTTTTATGTGTGCCCAGCTGATTTCCGAATTCGCAAACAGGCCCAAACCTGTGGAGGACCCAGTGACTTTTATTGTAGATCTTGGGGTTGTGAACAAACGGGAGCTGCATGGTGGAACCCAAACTCCCCAGACAGTATGATTCAGGTAGGACGAAATGACACCTGGATTGATCCCAAGAAATGTGCCGCTAGCCAAGTGGTGTCAAAAACTCGCTGTGGAAAGAATAGTCTATGTTACCCCCTCAATATAACTTTCACTTCCAAAGGAAGGGGCTACCTCAGAACAACATGGCCTATGGGAAATACTTGGGGAATGCAATTCTATATATATGGCCCTGGTTATGACTTTGGTCTCTGGTTCACCATCCAGCTTAAAAAGGAAGAAAATCCCATAGCAATAGGGCCCAATCCCCTCAAGCCAGGAATTAAGCCTCCTAAACCTCCCATGCCTAGATCAACCAGAACCCCTCTACCATCTCATACTTCCCGGTTTCTGTCTTTGACTACTTCCCCAGTCCAGAGTACAGCTGACTCCTCCCCCTGGGAACTAATTAAAGGAACCTTTATGGTACTGAACTCCACACAGAACTCCTTGCATTTCAGCCCAGGTATTGGACATCTCTGTCAATTATTGTGTAATGGTGCAGATACTCCCCAGGGTGCTCTATCATGATGCAGAATCATTTGAAGGTCTACTAGGGGGACAAACAACCTGATTTTGCCAGAAGCCAGTGTCCCTTACTCTAGCCATCCTATTGGGGATAGGAGCTGCTGCAGGAGTGGGTACGGGAACAGCTGCTATGATCCGTGGGTCACAACAAATGGCCCAATTAGAAACAGCAATAGATCAAGACATGAAGACGTTAGAGACCTCCATCACAGTTTTGCAGGAATCATTAACCTCTCTATATGAAGTTGTTTTACAGAACAGGCGAGGATTAGACCTCCTCTTCATGAGGGAGGGGGGCCTCTATGCTGCACTGAGAGAAGAATGTTGTTTTTATGCTGACCATACTGGAGTTGTAAAAGAATCCATGAGTACATTGAGAAAATGCCTTGAAGAGCGCCAGAGAGAAAGGGAGATTCAACAAGGGTGGTTTGAGTCATGGTTTACCCAGTCCCCCTGGTTAACTACACTCCTATCAGCCTTAGCTGAACCCCTGATCATCCTTATGGTGTTGCTAACTGTGGGACCTTGTTTGCTTAATGGCATAGTTTCCTTTCTCCAGGCTCAGATTGGGCAGGTAAAACTCATGGTAATCAGACAGAAATACACTCCACTGGCAGAAATAGAATGTGAGACCCCACAATAATTATGATTCATTACTTTTAAGATTAAAAGTAGTCAGAAAAAGGAGTGGGAAATGAAAGAATAAAAGAAATTGAAATTGAAGCGTAAAGAACCAGGTTTTGTACAGTTTCCAAGCTGCACTCAGAACCTGAAATTCCTGTGGCAGTTAAGACAATTCCCGGAACTGCCAATTAGATGTGTGTTGAAATCTTCCCTAACCACCTAGTTACTAAACAACCTCTTCCCAGAAACCGTGCAGCTCAGCACATATACATCTCAGGGCTTCAACCAATCAGTTTAAATGTATACCACTTCTCAGGGATGACCAATCACCCCCTGCCCGACCTGTTCCCGCCAATGAATGTGCTAATCATGTTTTAGAGTTGTTATTTGATTTTCCCATGGTATATGATGATTTGCTAAAGGAGGCTATGATGTATGTAAAGTCCCTGCCCTCTCTAAATAATGTATATAAACTCTGCTCAAGTTGTTCTCGGAGCTCTTTGTTCTTTGCTCCTCTGAAGTGAGCTCTGAGCCCCAGCATGCTGGACCCCCAATAAACCCTTTGCTGTGGCATGAGACAGTCTCTTGTTGGTCTTTTCCTCCAATGTTCGACCGACCTTTTCACCTATCAAGGACCTGAGACAGCAAAAGTCAACTCCATGTCAACTTCCATGTCAAACATCCTGGTCAGAATGAAGGGATGT
>NW_026694651.1:0-23688 GCF_021218885.2 Marmota monax
ACAAATATGTGACCTTTTGTCCACTCTTTGGGAATCCTTGCCTGTTAGAGTTCTCCAGAGCTTTCATTGAAATGGGCTTCCTCAACAGTTAATGGTTCCTGCATGAATTGAAACCCCCAGTGCCTCAAACTTCATCCTTTAAAATTGGCTAGATAAATAACATGAAATTTTTGAAATTCCCATGACCAGGTTGCAATGGAGATCTTTGGATGTCCTGTTGCCAATCATGAGTGTACCAGACAGTGCCTTGATTGACTGGGTTTCATGAAAATGGTGTAGAACAGAGATGCCAGTAAGTTGGAGCTTGCTGAGTAGAGGGCCTAGAGCAGTGGTGTGCAGATTTTTGATAAAACACCTGTGTTGTGGACATGTGAATGTGCTATTGGCTTCCAAATGTCTTGTGACTGACATGGTGTAGCCAGCAGTCCCTTATATGTAAAGGCATCTTGTTATATGGAGAGGTTTCAGGGCTACATGGGATAGAAGCCTTGTTGGTGCATTCTCCTGCAGACCCTGACCCACCACACGTGACAGAACTCACTTCAGCACTGTGTCCCATTTGAACTCCTTGTATTTTGTGAAGCAAATACCAAACACCCAGTGCAGCAGCAAGAAACACCACGAAAAGTGGAGGATAACCAAATGGCTTCACAGACCACACGGGGAGACACTTAGCCCCCAGTGGTCACAGTTTATCTACAATGAGAGAAATCTGCTCTGCTACCTCATGTTCATTGGAAAATAAGAAAATATGTCCTCCAGGTCTCTAACTGAAACCAATCAGAGGACACTCTGCATAGTCACAGACCTACTTGGGGGAAGGAGGTGACTTTTTGGGTGTGGGTGAGGGTTTGTGGTTTTGTCTCTTGTTCTGAGAATAGGTAGGAAAGGCGGTTTGTTTGGTTTGCAGTGACTGTTTCTAGTAAGTCCTTTGACAAGGCGAGTGTTTCTATGTCTGTGTATCCCACTATGCCCATGGTTGTAGACATTAGAAAAGAGAATGCATCAATGGATGTGTTCTTTCTAGTAGAAGGCTTCCCAGCATTCATCCTGCCCAATTTATGAATGGACTGTGGCTTGCCTTATCGATGGGCAACACCTGCTATCTTCCTAAGTTTCTGTTTTCTTCCTGAATTCTGGCCACTCTCCAGAATAGGCTCATGGTTTTGTGTCCAAGATATGTACCACCTCCAATCTCTGTGTCATGGCCATGTACTGGATAGCTGAAAGAAATGGCGAGCATCTCAGAAAACTCAGATATAAGTGTGACCAGTAAACTCTCAGTGGAGAAACCCTGCTTTGGGCCTTTTGCTTACCTATTGTTCTGTTGCCCTGAATGTCAGGAAGGTCTTTGCCTCAGGCCACCCCTTGTGAAGCCTGAAGCAAACAGTTTTCAATTGGAAATGAATGGGCATCGCCTGTGGATCTTTGCTTAATTGCTTTGGTAAGGGATGTGTCTGAATTAGCATCTTGGCCCTATGTGAGGCTGTAGCTTAGATTCTCAGCACATGATGGATCTAAAGAAAGATCCCATGTGTGCATCCAAAACCAAAATGACCAAAAGAGTAGTCATTGTAGATGAAGTCTCTTGCATTCCTCTGAAAGGTTCCTGATCTCCATCAAGTGAGAATCTGGATCCTTTGTGTCAAATGAGTTCTTCAAAGCCCTGCAGAGCCTAGCCCATAAATGCTTAGGTTTTCTCATGACTCCAATTCACATAAACAATCTAAACCCCACAGTCAGTAGGCCTCCAATTGGAGAAGCATACCAGTATTAATGGTAGGCCTTATTGATCACTCCTGGCTCACAGGAAGGGTGTCCAGGCCATCCTGACTTTAGGCAAATGAGGGGCAAGGGAGCTCATTTTGGACACTGTCTTGGGCTCCGCCCGTTATTGAAACCTCCAGCCAGAGGTTATGATGATTGTCTATATGGAAGAAGATGAGGGCCATGTGAGACTGTTTTGGTTTTAATTGTGGTCATTTGTGTGGCGGTTGGAAGAGATGATTGGGTCCACCTGGGCTACAACTCTGGTGTGATTCCCCGTAGAGACTGAGTTCTGGAACTGACCTTAGAGAAGTATTGCCATGAATTGTGTTGGGATTTTAGGAGGAAACGCATGAGTGTCGCCCTTGGAAACTGAGATCCAGGCCCAGGGTGGCTTTCCACAGAGCACTGGGAATCTCAGCCAGGATATCACATGATTTTATTCTTAAAAACATGGCAGCCATAGTGGAGAGTCAAAACAAACATGGACCTCACATTGTAGACCTCAATGGGCCTTACTTTCTGTAACCTTTTGGCCACTCTTTGGGAATCCTTGCCTGTGAGAGTTCTCCAGAGCTTTCATTGAAATGAGCTTCCTCAACAGTTAATGGTTCCTGCATGAATTGAAACCCCCAGTGCCTCAAACTTCGTCCTTGAAAATTGGCTAGATAAATAACATGAAATTTTTGAAATTCCCATGACCGGGTTGCAATGGAGATCTTTGGATGTCCTGTTGCCAATCATGAGTGTAAAGACAGTGCCTTGATTGACTGGGATTCATGAAAATGGTGTAGAACAGAGATACCAGTAAGTTGGAGCCTGCTGAGTGGTGAGCCTAGATCAGAGGTGGAGAGGTGTATGATAAAATATCTGTGTGTGGCAATGTGGATCTGCCATTGGCTTCCAAATAGCTTGTGACATACATGGTGCAGCTAGCAGACCATTCTATGTAAAGGCATATTTTTATATGGAGATATTTCAGGGCAATGTTCAGAACCAGGTTGCTATGGACAAGGGGGCAAGCTATGTGGGATAGAGGCCTGGTTGGTGCATTCTCCTGGGAACCCTGACCCATCACATGTGACAGAACTCCCTCCAGGACTGTGTCCCAGTTGAAATCCTTGTATTTTGTGAAGCAAATATCAAACTCCCAGTACAGCAGCAAGGAACACAAGGAAAAATGAAGGATAACCGAATGGCTTCACAGTCCACACAGGGAGACACTTAGCCCCAAGTGGCCACAGTTTACCTACAAAGAGAGAATTCAGCCCTGCTGCCCCATGTTCATTGGAAAATCTGAAAACATGTCCTCCAGGTCACATAGATGCAGACCTAGCTTTGATGGTGTCACTACAAAGGAAGATAAAGCTCCTGACAACATCATATATTTCAAGTGCCCAACACGAGAGGCAGTTTCTCAAGAAGTCTTTAGGCCAACAGAGCTCCATGTTTGTTGAGTATGTACCCTGTTCCTTACTTTTGGAAACTCCTCTACCACCTCCAGGGTTGTGAACTCCTGAGCATATTCCATTCCAGATATGTATTCACAGATTTTCTAACTCTTCTCCTCTAATGGCTCTTACTAGTGGAGACGGTAATGTCAAGGCATTGTTCTGGATGAGAGTGGGAAAATTTTTGTGTAGCACATATGTAAAAACACATTGGAATTATTTTCCAATTTTCCAATTGAAATACTGAATCCCTGACACTAAACCCTACCCTATTATACTCTGACTACTAATCCTAATAAGATGGAGAAAAATTACCCAAACAGAATAAAAATACAAGCAGTTCAGAGGAGGCATGTTGTATAGTTGGACTTGCCTTTTGAATTATATAGTGTAGGAGTTATAAGTCTAGTCAATTTTTTGTTGAAATAGTTCTCCATATGTTTTTAAAGTTAACAAATATGTGAATTCCTGTCTCCCTTTCTCTGTAGACTATTCAGCACATGTATTTTTATATGCACATATAGAATCTTTCCTGGTATCACAAGTACATTTTGGTGAGGTGGCTGAATTGGCAGATATAAATTGTGAGAAGACATCACTCCTCCTAAATGCTGTTGGAACTGAAAATTGAAACTATGTGTGAGCTTCCTGGATAAACAAAATTATACATAAATCCATATTCAGTAAAATGAATATTTGAATATTTTTGGATCTGTGAATTATATATATTTCATAGTGAATTTCAATTAGCATATATTGCTACTTTTTAATGTCTGTGTGTGTGTACACACTCTCCAGATTTTTCAAAATATGAAATATATGTGTCTTATATACACTCCCTAAATTCATTCTTATTCATGTATGTGCATTTATAATCAACTTTTCACAAGATTATTCTCAGAAATATTCATCCACCTGAAATGCATAGTTGTTTCCTAGTACTGAAAACTAACTTCAGTGAATGGTGCACACAAATCCTAATATTTCTACAGTAACTGAACCAGTATAACATCAATGCAAGTAGATTGCTATGGGACATGATGTGTATTTTGACGATCATTTTTATTCAACACTGGTACATTAAAATTACTTTAGTTTATGCACATCATAGGATATATATTTCATCCACAAGTTCACATATTTATAAGCATTTGTTTCACTATCAATCACTTCCTGTTTCAGAACACATGTATTCCTCCATATGTCTTGACTAGTCTTTTCAGGAGACTTCTTTCCAAACACATTATTTTCAATTTCCATAATCACTTTTGAAGCAAAACTCACACACTCTTCATGATAAACCATAACCCTAATATTACCATTAGATGTATAACTCGTTGGAATGAATGTATGTATATCAATATAAGATTTCCTGTATTTTTTCAGATATCAATTCAATCCATTATTTAAAGTTGGAACTAGTTATATTATTTATTCACAGTATGGTCTAATTCATGCATTATCTCTATATTCATAGACACAGGGTACACATATTTGTACTCCCAATACTAATTTATATATCTTCAAAATATTGCTGCCAGAAATGGTGGAAGAAATACTCATGTCACCTGATCTACATATACATTTTATCACAGTAATATTCTGGACACATAAAGCAAACGTCACACTTATGATTGTACCAATGTAAAAGTCATTCGAGCGTCGGAGGAAGAGACGACCAAGAGACTGTCTCATGCAACAACAAAGAGTTTATTGGGGGTCCAGCATGCTGGGGCTCAGAGCTCACTTGAATAGAGCAGAGAGCCCTGAGAACAGCTTAAGCAGAGCTTATATACTTTCCTTGGAGAGGGCAGGGAGGGACGTTTATTGAAGGGTCAGGGCGAGTGGGCAGTTTGCGTGCAACCGGGTGAGGGAGTACATTCTGCAGTTTGGCAGTTGGGGACAGCACATTCTGGGAACAAGATTAGCAAACAGTTCTCAAGATTTCAACAGTGTTTTGTTAAGCATACAGAAAATCAGGAAGTGACAAATACCTATTTTATTAACTTTTCATTCCCCACTTCTTCTGGTTACTTTTAATCATAAAAGTGATCAATGGGTGGTGTCACATTTTATGTCTGCTAGTGGGGTAGATTGTTGTCTGATTACCAAAAGTTTAACTTGTCCAATTTGAGCTTGGAGAAATGAAATTACACGGTGGAGCAAACAGGGTCCTACAGTTAGCAATAAATGAGAATTATTAATGGACTGGCCAGGGCTGATAAAAGCGTAGTTAACCAGGGGGACTGTGTGAACGAAGACTCAAACCACCCTTTTTGGACCTCTTCTCTCCTTGATGCTCTTCAAGGCGTCTTCTTAATTTACTCATAGATTCTTTTACAACCAGTATTGTCGGCATAAAAACAATATTCTTCCCTCAATGCAGCACAAAGGCCCCCTTTTTTCATGAAGATGAGGTCCAACCCTCACCTGTTCTGTAAAACAACTTCAGAGAGAGAGGTTAAAGATTCGTGTAAAGCTGTGATGGAGGTTTTTAATATCTTTAAGCTTTGGTCTACTGCCGCTTCTAATTGGGTCATTGGTTGTGTCCCATGGACTTGGGCAGTGGTTCCTGTGCCCACCCCTGCAGCAACTCCTATTCCTAATAGGATGGCTAAAGTGAGGGATACAGGTTCCCAGCAGAACTGGGTTGCATGCCCCCCTATTTGATCTTTAAATGATCCTGCATCATGATAGAGCACTCTGGGAAACATCTGCACCATTACATATTTAATCACATCTGTTGACCATTTTATGAAAACATAAACAATGTTTAATTATATAGAATTATACTGTTGTAGGTATGGAAAAGGCAAGGCACCTAAGATAGAAGGGAAGACAGGGAAACAGTCTTATTTAGTTGCAACCTGATTTAGAGGGCATTGCTTCTGTTGTAATCAATTAATCCCCTGATCCCCTAGTTTAGGTAGTTTCAGAATTTTGTACCCAACATGTAACAGAAGGGGCTGAGAAGTTCACAGTCTGCAGAAGTTCACAAAAAGCAGTTTTTTTTCCCTCTGTTCTTGGCAAGTTACATTTTTAAGGACACCTGGGAGGGGGAGAGCTTTTGTCTTCTCTTTTTTTTTCTCTCTGCAAGCTGTTACCATGGAGCCCAGTTGGTAACTTCTTTATCTTAGAAATGTAGCCATCTCTGTGAAGCCCCAGCTCAAGGCCAGGGACCTTGTTCACATATTTTGTGAAAAACTAGTAAGGGGGTGTCTAGCTTAGGAGTGCTGATTTTTCCAGCCAGTGGCCAAGTAGAACAGGCAACACGAAAAGAGGAAGTTTATCTACATTGAACTCTTTTATAGGGACTCTTTTGCTGAAAGTCCTAAAGTCAGCCATGGTGAAGACTTCTGGAGAAGGTCAGTTAAGACTTTTCTGTGGGCCTGGTACAGAGGGGGAAGACGGGGAAGGCGGGGGGTGAGAGCAGCTCCGTGGATATGAGTATGAGGAAGGAGAGATGTAAAAGAATAATGGGAAAAGGGGTTTGGGATTTTCATAGCAACAAAACTTGACCAGTAGAACAGGTAGAGCAGAGGGCAAGACGGAAGTGAGTATCCTAAAAAGACTGTGAGGGACTTTAAATTCTTAGTAACCTCTTTTCATTGATGCCAAAGCAACTTTAAAGGCCATTTTCATTACATCTTGGATAGGGGTCTGTGGGTTCTCCTCATCTGGTTTGAGCTTTGGGTTAGCTGGTAAGAGACCTGGTGGGACCCCGTGCGGGCACTGACAGGAGAAGAGAGGAGTGAGTGGGTGGTGGTGTGCCTCAATACCTGCTACCTCAGCAAGGGGGCAATGGTCTGAGAACCGGCAGACGTTTGGGTTTTTGATCTAGTAATTGGAGGGGAGAAATCATGTTGCTGATATGGGAGTGACAGCAGAGAGTCTGGAGCAGAAAGCTGGGGGTGAGGATCTATTGGAGAAGCATAGTTCAGGATGTGAGCGAAGGAGGGAAAAGGCCTCAATATAGGGGAATCACCATTCACCCTTTTGAGCACTTGCAGAAGTTAAAAAGTAAACACAGAATTTGAGGATCTACAGACCCCTCTGGGTGCCATCGGTTTTGGTTGTCTAATTGGTAATATGGCCAATGCTGTGTACTGAATTTGATGAGGAGTTTGGGTTCCACCAGGCACCCCCTGTATGCTCACATCCCTATGACTTACAGAAGAAGTCGGCTTTTCCCACACACATCCATGGCTGTTTGTGGCTTTGATAGTCGGCCGGGCAAACATAGTAATCTAGGCTAGCCAACCCGCATCTGGCTCTCGTGTCCCTACATCCATAATGTTTGTTTCCATTATCTATGGTACAGAAGGGATTTAATGGAATTTTAGTGGGATCCTCTAAATCAGGGATATCCCAATAGGAAAGACCTATAGCCAGCTGACAAATGTCTGGGTGGAGAGATGGCCACCAGGTCCCTAAGGGGGCTGTATGCGAGATAGACCATACTTCTTGTCTAGTAGGATTTGTGATCAGCCATCGCTGCTGAACGGGCTGATGAGGGTTAGGACTACTGGTGGCCAAGGGGAGAGTGTATAGCCTTATCCACATGGCAAATACGCAGTTTGAAAGGGTTACCATTCTTTTCCAGTTTCCAGCCAGAGTCTGGACAGGGCACAGGCTTGAGATGAGAGGCATGGATCCAGGAAGTGATTCCGTCTACTTTTACCACTGTAGGTGTTATAAGTAGCACCTGTTATGGTCCTTTCCAGCGGGGTTCCAGGGATGACACCTGATGTTGTCTTATGTAGATGAAGTCTCTTACTTGATATCGATGTGTAGTCCCCTCGTACCCAGGTTGGTAGGCAATGGCCAGCTGTTTCCACAGGTATCACTGAGTTCTTTCAAGAGTTTTAAGTCTGTCAAGCAAGGGGGTGTTGAAGGGATCCTTAGGTCTTAGAGTTGGGGTTATGTCCCTTACTGGAGGACGGGCCCCATAGAGAATTTCTTAGGGGGTGAGTTTACACAAAGAAACAGAGGGAGTATTTCTTGCATGAAACAGTGCATAAGGCAGGAGCATAGTCTAATCTTTTATGCCAGTCTCTAAGCTTAATTTCGTTAAGGTCTCTTTAATGGTTCTATTTATTTTTTTTTTACCTGTTCTGAACTCTGGGGTCTATAAGCACAATGTAACTTCCAATTAATCCCCAGGGTCCTGGCTACCCATGACTTACCTGGGCCATGAACACCAGTGCATTATCAGACCCTATTACCTTAGGCAGGCTGTATATTGGAAAAATATCTTTCAGGATCTTCTTGAACACCATTTGCACCATTGTTTTTTTTTTATTTATTTTGTGGGAAAGGCTTCAATCCAACCTGAAAATGTATCTACAAAGATTAGGAGATATTTAAGTCCATACCTTGCTGGCTTAATTTCAGTAAAGTCCACTTCCCAGAATTGTCCTTGTCTGGTTCCTCGTAGGTGCTTTCCTGCAGGAAGCTTGGAAGTGTAAGCATTAACCAATTGACAGACCCAACAGGCTTTTGTTACCCATTCAGATATTTCCTTTTGCTGTGAGTCAGTTAGTCAAAAACTCTGTTCTTGATCCTTCAGGAATGCCTGCAGTTTCTTTGAACCAAGGTGAGTGAGTTGATGTACATTTTTAACATAGTGTAGGGCTTTCTGAAATTGCAGGCTGGGCTCAGTGAAGTTGAGGATTTCAGTGTCACTGTCCTTAAATGTTATCGAAAGCTTGCTGGTGCTCAGGGGTCCATTGGAATTGGGCATCCTCATTTAACAGCGGGTATAAAGGAGCAGCTAAGAACACAAACCCAGGTATCCATAACCTGCAAAAGCCAGCAGTCCCAAGAAACTCTCTGAGTTGTCTCCTGTTAGATGGGGGTCGTATCTGCACAATGGTTTGTTTTCTGGGCTCAATGAGCCATCATTTACTGCCCCTAAGGGAATAGCCCAGGAAGATTACTTCTTGCTGGCAAATTTGGGCCTTTTTGGCAGAAGCTCTATACCCAAGTTGAGCAAGCTTGGATAATAGTGCTTGGGTCCCAGACTCACAGTTTTCCTTGGTGTTGGCTGCCAGTAGCAGGACATCCACATATTGAAGCAGGGTGACTTTGGGGTGCGTAGTTCTGAAGTTGTTGAGATCCCTGTGGAGGGCTTCATCAAAGAGAGTGGGGGAGTTTTTGAACCCCTGTGGGAGTCTAGTCCAAGTTAGTTGACCAGACATTCTGGTTTCTGGGTCTACCCACTCAAAAGCAAACAGCAACTGACTATCTTTATGCAGAGGTAAGCAAAAGAAAGCATCTTTTAAGTCCAGAACAGTATACCATTATCACTCAGCAAAAACAAAGGGTTTATTGGGGGTCCAGCATGCTGGGGCTCAGAGCTCACTTGAATAGAGCAGAGAGCCCTGAGAACAGCTTAAGCAGAGCTTATATAATTTCCTTGGAGAGGGCAGGGAGGGAAATTTATTGATGGGTCAGAGCGAGTGGGCAGTTTGCGTGCAACTGGGTGAAGGAGTACATTCTGCAGTTTGGCAGTTGGGAACAGCATATTCTGGGAACAAAATTAGCAAACAGTTCTCAAGATTTCTACAGTGTTTTGTTAAGAATACAGAAAAACAGGAAGTGACAAGTACCTATTTTATTAACCTTTCACCAAAGTGAAATGGAAAGTGAGCATGGATTACTAAAAACAACCATGTCAGTACCTTGATTGACTGGGTTTCATAAAAATGGTGTAGAACAGAGATGAAAGTAAGTTGGAGCCTGCTGAGAAGTGGGCCTAGAGCAGTGGTGTGCAGGTGTGTGATAAAACATCTGTGGTAGGGCCATGTGGATCTGCCATTGGCTTCCAAATGACTTGTGACTGACAGGGTACAGCCAGCAGACCCTTATAGGTAAAGGCATCTTGTTGAATGGAGAGCGTTTTAGGGCAATGTTCGAAATCAGGTTGCTATGGTCAAGGGGGCAAGCTATGTGGGATAGAAGCCTGGTTGGTGCATTATCCTGCAGACCCTGACCCAACACACGTGACAAAAATCCCTCCAGCACTGTGTCCAAGTTGAACTCCTGTATTTGGTGAAGCAAATACCAAACTCCCAGTGCAGCAGCAAGAAACATCATGAAAAGTGGAGGATGACCAAATGGTTTCACAGTCCACACGGGGAGACACTTGGCCCCCAGTGTCCACAGTTTACATACAAAGAGACAATTCAGCACTGCTGCCTCATATTCATTGGAAAATAAGAAACCATGTCTTCCAGGTCACATAGTTGCAGACCCAGCATTGATGGTCTCACTACAAAGGAAGCTAAAGCTCCTGACAACAACATATATTTCAAGTGCCCAACCTCAGAGGCACTTTCTGAAGAACTCTTAATACCGGCAGAGCTCCATGTTTGTGGAGTGTTTACCCTGTCACTTACTTTTGAAAACTCCTCTACCGCCTCCAAGGTTTTGAACTCCTGAGCATTTTCCATTCCAAATATGCATTCACAGATTTTCTAACTCTTCTCCTCTAACTGTGTCTTACTTTGTACCCAGGTAATGTCAAGGCATTGTTCTGGATGAGAGTGGGAAGATTTTTGTGCAGCACATATTTGTATACACATCATATACATTTTCCAATTTTCCATTCGAAATACTGAATCCCTGACACTAACTCATAAACTACTAGACTCTGACTACTAATCCTAATATGATGGAGAAAAATAACCCAAACAGAATTGAAATACAAGCAGTTCAGAAGAGGCATGGTGTATAGTTGGACAGGCCTTTTGCATGATATAGGGTAGGTGTTATAAATCTAATCAATTTTTAATTGAAATAGTTCTGCATGTGTTTTTAAAGTTAACAAATATGTGAATTCCTGTCTCCCTTTCTCTGTAGCCTATTCAGCACATGTATTTTTATATGCACATATTGAATCCTACCTGGTACCACACGTACATTCTTGTGAGGTGGCTGAGTTGGCAGACACAAATTGTGAGAAGAGATCACTCCTCCTAAATGCTGTTAGAACTGAAAATTCAAACTATGGGTGAGCTTCCTAGTTTAACAACATTATACATAAATCCATGTTCAGTAAAATGAAATTTTTTAATCTGTGGATGATAAACATTTCATGGTGAATTTCGATTGGGATATATTTTGCTACTTTTTAATGTCTGTGTGTGTGTGTGTTTTGTGTGTGTGTGTGTATATATATATATATATATATATATATATATATATATATATATACTCTCCAGTTTTTTCAAAATATGAAATATATTTGTCTTATATACACTCCCTAAATTCATTCATATTCATGTATGTGGATTTATAATCAACTTTTCACAAGATTATTCTCAGAAATATTCATCCACCTGAAATACATATTTGTTTCCTAGTACTGAAAATTAACTTCAGTGAATTGTGCATACAAATCCTAATATTTCTGCAGTAACTGACCCAGTTTAACATCAATGCAAGTAGATTCCTATGGGACATGATGTGTAATTTGACGTTCATTTTTATTCAACTGTAGTACATTAATATTTCTTCAGTTTATGCACAACATAGGATATATATTTCATCCACAAGTTCGCATTTGTTTCACTTTCAATCACTTCCTCTTCAGAACACATGTATTCCTCTATGATTCTTGACTGGTATTTTCATGAGACTTCTTTCCAAACACATTATTTTCGATTTCCATAATCACTTTTAAAGCAAAACTCACACACCCTTCATGATAAACCATAACCGTAATATTACCATCAGATGTATAAGTGGTTGGAATGAATGATGGTATATCAATATAAGATTTCTTATATTTTCAGATATCAATTCAATCCATTATTTAAAGTGGAACCAGTTATATGATTTATTCACAGTATGGTCTCTTCGTGCATTATCTCTATATTCATAGACACAGTGTGTACCTCTTTGTACCCCCAATACATCTTCAAAATATTGCTCCCAGAAATGGTGGAAGAAAAACTCATGTCACCTGATCTACATACACATTTTATCACAGTAATATTCTGGACACAAAATGCAAAGTTCACACTTATGATTGTTCCAAAGCAGAAATGGAAAGTGAACATGGTTTACTATAAACACCAATGTCCAGGTTGCCTAATGCTCTCAAATGTCAATCCTATTGGTGACTACATATTTGTTTCTTCCAAATATTATATATTCAATCTCAACCATGTTGAAAATGTCTAATCTTATCACTCACTTTATACTTTGCCTGATTTCCTAATGTCTCTATTGATATCTGCTTTCTTACATATTTTTCCCAGTTCATCATTGTGACTGACTCTTCACATGTTATGATATTTACGTTCACTCTCTACCCGAAACCCTATTGCTAAAGATCTTTTGTTCCAAATCCTATACTCACTCTTCTTCCTAAACCTACCGACTATCTGCCTAATCCAACAGACTTTTTCTTTTTGACTGGATGTTCTCTTCTACATTCAATCATCCAAGGTACAAGGTCCTATGCCATTGTATATCAATTTATCTGAGACATCTCTGCAGAACATAATTCAATGCTAAGTATCCCAATGATGGGCCCAAATGCCCTTCTGTGCTTCAAATCTTACCTATATTTCTGTTTTCATACTTATATTTCACCTATGTATTCTTATAAATATCGCAGGTTCCCAATACCATTATTCATCCAGCAGAATGATTCATAACCCAAATCGAACATGTTATTAACCCTAACCATACACTCTTCCCTCAACCTAACTTTACAGAAGAGCAGGGGCAGAGTTGGTCTTACAATACAGAAATGTAGGGGATCTTCCACCTGCTGAGAACCTCAAAGGTCCATGCAGAAATGATCCCTGGAGAATATGTAGGCAGCTATCAAGGACCTGAGAGAGCAAAAGTCATCTTCCATGGCAAACAGTCTGGTCAGGATGAAGGGTTGTGTTGGAATCAGCCTCTCTCTTCTTAATGTAGAGAAGATGGACCAAACCAGGCTTGTGTGGAGAGCTGTTCATGGGTGCCTATGGTTGATATATCATTCTAACTTGTGAAAGTGTCACAGGAAGTATGGCAGGCTCCATCTCAGGGGCCCCTTTGAAGCCAATGTTAGGACAAAGTGGTTGCCAAGGCAGGGACCTCATTCAGTTCCTGAAGGAAGTGACCTCACCTCACTCCTTTGTTGATGGAACTCTCTGAACTTGGGATCCAAGAATCCAGGCACCTAGAGCAAATCCCAGTCCTAGTCCCAGTGGGCTGACTTGTTTGGTTTTACCAAGGACAGAGTCAGTCTTTCTTGGTAGCTACTGATGTGAGGATGGCCAAATGCCAGGAAAGCTCTGAAGAGGGGCCTTTCCTGAGAAAGCAGGTAGAGTCGCACCGCAGGATCCTGACAACTTCACAGAGTTGGACAAGGAGACCAGATCTGATACAGGACAGGCCATTTCGGGGGAACATAGAATGACGGACCAGTCGGAGTACACTCCGGATAGTCACAGACCAACTTGGGGGAAGGAGGTGCCTTTGTGGGTGTGTGTGTGGGTTTGTGGTTTTGTCTCATGTTGTGAGAATAGGTAGGAAAGGTGGTTTGTTTGGTTTGGAGTGAAATGTTTCTAGTAAGTCGTTTGTCAAGGAGAGTGTTTCTATGTCTCTGTATCCCACTGTGTCCGTGGTTTTGACATTAGAAAAGAGAATGCATCAATGGATGTGTCCTGTCTAGTAGACTATTTCCCAGCATTCATCCTGCCCAATTTATGAATGGACTGCTGCTTGCCTTATCGATGGGCAACACCTGCTATCTTCCTAAATTCCTGTATTCTTCCTGAATTCTGGCCACTCTCCAGAATAGGCTCATGGTTTTGTGTACAAGATATGTACCACCTCCAAGCACTGTGACATGGCAATGTACTGGATAGCTGAAGGGAATGGCGAGCATCTCAGAAAACTCAGATATCAGTGTGACCAGTAAAGTCTCAGTGGAAAAACCCTGCTTTGGTCCTTTTTCTTACCTATTGTTCTGTTGCCCTGAATGTCAGGAAGGTCTTTGCCTCAGGCCACACCTTTGTGAAGCCTGAAGAAAACAGTTTTCAAATGGAAATGAATGGGCATCACCTGTGGCTCTTTGCTTAATTGCTTTGGAAAGGGATATGTCTGAATCAGCCTCTTGGCCCTGTGTGAGGCTGTGGCATAGATTCTCAGCTCCTGATGGATATAAAGAAAGATCCCATGTGTGCATCCAAAACCAAAATGGCCAAAAGAGCAGTCATTGTGGATGAAGTCTCTCGCATTCCTCTGTAAGGTTCCTGACCTCCATCAAGTGAGAATAGGGATCCTTTGGGTCAAATGAGTTCTTCAAAGCCCTGCAGATGCTAGCCCATAGGTGCTTGGGATTTCTCATGACTCCAATTCACACAAGGAATCTATAAGGCACTGTCACTGGCCTCAAATTTTGAAGTGGAGCAGTATTAAAGGCAGGCCTATTTGATCACTCCTGGTTCACAGGAAGGGTGTCCAGGCCACCCTGAATTTAGGCAAATGAGGGGCAAGGTAGCTTATTGTGGATACTGTCTTGGGATGTGCCCCTCATGGAAACCTCCAGACAGAGGTTATGATGAGTGTCTATATGGAATAAGATGAGTGTTAAGTGGGAGTGTTTGGTTTTAATTGTGGTGATTTGGTGGCGGTTTGAAGAGATTACTGGGTTCACCAGGGCTTGAACTCTGGTGTGATTCCCCTTAGATACTCAGTTATGGAACTGATCTCAGAGAAGTATTGCCATGAATTGTGTTTGGATTTTAGGAGGCCACGCATGAGAGTCGCCCTTGGAAACTGAGATCTAGGCCCAGGGTGGCTTTCCACAGAGCACTGGGAATTTCAGCCAGGATATCACATGATTTTATTCTGAAAGACTTGGCAGCCATAGTTGAGAGTCAAAACACACATGGACCTCACATTGAAGACTTCAATGGGCCTGGCTTCATATGACCTTTTGGCAACTCTTTGGGAAGCCTTGCCTGTGAGAGTTCTCCAGAGCTTTCATTGAAATGAGCTTTCTCAACACTTAATGGTTCCTGAATGTATTGAAACCCACAGTGCCTCCAACTTCATCCTTGAAAATTGGCTAGATAAATACAATGAAATTTTTGAAATTCCATGACCAGGTTGCACTGGAGAACGTTTGGATGTCCTGTTGCTGATCATAAGTATACCAGACAGTGCCTTGATTGCCTGGGTTTCATGAAAATGGTTTATAACAGAGATACCAGTAAGTTGGAGCCTGCTGAGTTGTGGGCCCAGAGATTTGGTGGGCAGGTGAATGATAAAACAACTGTTGTGTGGCCATGGGGATCTGCCAATGGCTTCAACATGGCTTGTGACTGACATGGTGCAGAAAGCAGACCCTTATATGTAAAGGCATCTTGTTATATGGAGAGGTTTCAGGGCAATGTTCAGAATCAGGTTGATATGGTCAAGGAGGCAATGGGGCAAGCTATGAGGGATAGAACCCTGGTTGGTGCATTATCCTGCAGACCCTGACACACCACATGTTACAGAACTCCCTCCAGCACTGTGTCCCAGTTGAACTCCTTTTATTTCGTGAAGGAACTACCAAACTCCCATTGCAGCAGCAAGAAACACCACAAAAAGTGGAGGATGACCAAATGGCTTCACAGTCCACACGGGGATACTCTTAGACCCCAGTGGCCACAGTTCACCTACAAAGAGAGAATTCAGCACTGCTGCCTCATGTTCATTGGAAAATAAGCAACAATGTCCTCCAGGTCACATAGATGCATACACAGCTTTGATGGTCTCATTACAAACAAGCTAAAGCTCTTGAAAACTACATATATTTCAAGTACCCAACCTCAGAGGCAGTTTCTCAAGATGGCTTGAGGCCAGCACACCTCCATGTTTGTGGAGTGTTTACCATGTCCCTTACTTTTGGAAACTCCTCTACCACCTCCAAGGTTGTGAACTTCAGAGCATTTTCCATTCCAGATATATATTCACAGATTTTCTAACTCTTCTCTCTAATTGTGTCTTACTTGGGGCAAAGGTAATGTCAAGTCTTTGTTATGGGTGAGAGTGGAAGATTTTTGTGTAGCACATATTTGCATACACATTGGATTCATTATCCTATTTTCCATTCGAAATACTGAATCCCTGACACTAACCCATACCCTACTAGACTCTGACTACTAATCCTAATATGATGGAGAAAAATAACCTAAACAGAATAGAAATACAAGCAGTTCAGAGGAGGCATGGTGTATATTTGGATTTGCCTTTTGCATTATATAGGGTAGGAGTTATAAATCTAGTCAATTTTTGGTTGAAATAGTTCTCCATGTGATTTTAAAGTTAACAAATATTTGAATTCATGTCTCCCTTTCTCTGTAGCCTATTCAGCACATGTATTTTTATATGCACATATAGAATCCTACCTGGTATCACATGTACATTCTTGTGAGGTGGCTGACTTGGAAGATAAAATTGTGAGAAGAGATCACTCCTCCTAAACGCTGTTGGAACTGAAAATTCAACCTATGGGTGAGCTTCCTAGTTGAACAACACTATACATAAAACCATGTTCAGTAAAATAAATATTTTTGGATCTGTGGATGATATATATTTCATAATGAATATCGATTGGCATATATATTGCTACTTTTTAATGTCTGTGTGATATATATATATATATATATATATATATATATATATATATATATACTCTCCAGATTTTTCAAAATAAGAAATATATGTGTCTTATTATACACTCCCTAAATTCATTCATGTTCATATAAGTGGATTTATAATCAAATTTTCACAAGATTATTCTCAGAAATATTCATCCACTTGAAATATGTATTTGTTTCCTAGTCCTGAATACTAACTTCATTGAATGGTGCATATAAATCCTAATATTTACAGTAACTGACCCAGTTTAACATCAATTCAAGTAGATTCCTATGAAACCTGATGTGTATTTGGACGTTCATTTTTGTTCAACACTGGTACATTTCTATTTCTTCAGTTTATGCACATCATCAGATATATATTTAATCCACAAGTTAGTAAATTTATAGGCATTTGTTTCACTTTCAATCACTTCCTTCACCAGAACACATATATTCTTCCATGTTTCTTGACTGGTCTTTTCATGAGACTTCTTTCCAAATACATTATTTTGTATTTCCATAATCATTTTTGAAGCAAAACTCAAACACTCTTCATGATAAACCATAACACTAATATTACCATTAGATGTATAACTGGTTGTAATTAATGTATGTATATCAATATAAGATTTCCTGTATATTTTCAGATATCAATTCAATCCATTATTGAAAGTTGGAACCAGTTATATTATTTATTCACAGTATGGTGTATTCATGCATTATCTCTATATTCATAGACACAGGGTACAACTATTTTTACACCCAAAACTAATTTATGCTTCTTCAAAATATTGCTCCCACAAATGGTGAAAGAATTACTCATGTCACCTGATCTACATATACATTTTATCACAGTAATATTCTGGACACAAATTGCAAAGATCACACTTATGATTGTACCAAAGCCTAAATGGAAAGTGAACATGGATTACTAGAAACATCCATGTCCAGGTTGCCTAATGCTCTCAAATGTCAATCCTATCGGTGACTACATATTTGTTTCTTCCTAAGGTTACATATTCAAACTCAAGCCTGGGGAAAATGTCTAATACTATCACTCACTTTATATTTTGCCTGATTTCATAATGTCTCTATTGATATCTGCTTTCCTACACATTTTCCCCAGTTAATCATTGTGACTGACTCTTCACATGTGCTGACATTTACTTCACTCTCCTACCAAAACCCTATTGCTAAAGAACATTTGTTCCAAATCCTATACTCACTCTTCTTCCTAAACCTAGTGACTATCTTCCTAATCCTACCGACTATCTCTTTTTGACTGGATGTTCTATTCTACATTCAACCATCCAAGGTACAAAGTCCTATGCCATTGTATATGGATTTATCTGAGACATCTATGCAGAATGTAATTCAAAGCTAAGTATTCCAATCAAGGGCCCAATGCCCTTCTGGGCTTCAAATCTTACCTAGATTTCTGTTTTCATACTTATATTTCACTCTATATTCTTATAAATATCCCAGGTTCCCTATACCATTATTCATCCAGCAAAATGATTCCTAACCCCAAATGAACATGTTATTAACCATAACCATACCCTTTTCCTTCAATCTAACTTTACAGAAGAGTAGGGACAGAGTTGTTCTTTCAATACAGGAATGTAGGGGATCTTCCACCTGCTGAGAACCTCAAAGGTCCATGCAGAAATTATCCCTGGAGAAGATGTAGGCAGCTATGAAGGACCTGAGAGAGCAAAAGTCATCTTACATGTCAAACAACCTGGTCAGGATGAAGGATTGTGTCTGAATCAGCCTCTCTGTTCTAATGTAGAGAAGATGGACCAAACCAGGCCTGTGTGGAGAGCTGTTCCCGGGTGCCTATGGTTGATATACCATTCTAACTTCTGAATGTGTCACAGGAAGTAGGGGCATCCTCCATCTCATGGGACCCTTGGAAGCAACTGTTAGGACAAAGTGGTTGCCAAGGCAGTGACCTCATTCAGTTCCTGAAGGAAGTGACCTCACCGCAGTTCCTTCGTGATGGAACGGTCTGAACTTAGGATCCAGGAAGCCAGGCACCCAGAGCCAGTCCCCGTCACAGTCCCTGTTGTCTCACTTGTTTGGATTTACCAAGGACAGAGTCAGTCTTTTTTGGTACCTACTGATGTGAGGATGGCAACATGCCAGGGGAGCTCTGAAGAGGGGACTTTCTTGAGAAAGCAGGTATTGACTCACCGCTGGCTCCTGACAACTTCACAGTGTTGGCCAAGGAGAGCAGATCTGAGACAGGACAGTCTATTTCGGGGTAATATAGTATGGCCCACCAGTCAGAGGACACTCCGGATAGTCACAGACCTACTTGGGAGAAGGAGGTGCATTTCTGGGTGTGGGTGTGGGTTTGTGGTTTTGTCTCATGTTCTGTGAATAGGTGGGAAAGGCGGCTTTTTTGGTTTGGAGTGAACTGTTTCTAGTAAGTCGTTTGACAAGGCGTGTGTTTCTATGTCTGTGTATCCCACTGTGTCCGTGTTTTTAGACATTAGAAAAGAGAATGCATCAATGGATGTGTCTTGTCTAGTTGAAAGCTTTCCAGCATTCATCCTGCCCAATTTATGAATGGACTGCGGCTTGACTTATGGATGTGTAAAACCTGCTATATTCCTAAGTTCCAGTTTTCTTCCTGAATTCTGGCCACTCTGCAGAATAGGCTCATGGTTTTGTGTCCAAGTTATATACCACCTCCAAGCTCTGTGACATGGCCATGTACTGGAGAGCTGAAGGGAATGGCGAGCATCTCAGAAAACTCAGATATCAGGGAGACCAGTAAAGTCTCAGTGGAAAAACCCTGCTTTTGGCCATTTGCTTACCTATTGTTCTATTGCCATGAATGTCAGGAAGGTCTTTGCCTCAGGCCACCCCTTATTGAAGCCTGAAGAAAACAGTTTTCAAATATAAATGAATGGTCATCACCTGTGGCTCTTTGCTTAATTGCTTTGGAAAGGGATGTGTCTGAATCAGCCTCTTGGTCCTGTGTGAGGCTGTGGCTTAGATTCTCAGCATCTGATGGATCTAAAGAAAAATCCCATGTGTGCATCCAAAACCAAAATGGCCAAAAGAGCAGTCATTGTGGATGAATTTTTTTGCCTTCTTCTTTTATGTTCCTGACCTCCATCAAGTTAGACTAAGGATCCTTTGGGTCAAATGAGTTCTTAATA
The DNA here is from genome assembly GCF_021218885.2 of Marmota monax. Classification (NCBI taxonomy): domain Eukaryota; kingdom Metazoa; phylum Chordata; class Mammalia; order Rodentia; family Sciuridae; genus Marmota; species Marmota monax. The sequence goes on from NW_026694651.1 coordinate 20,032, forward strand.
TCCCTGCAAAGGCTATCCCATATGTGCTTGGGTTTTCTCATGGCTCCAAATAACATAAAGAATCTATACCCTACAGTTAGTATGCCTCAAATTGGAGAAGCAGAACACTTTAACAGCAGGTATATTTGATCACTGGTGGTTCACAGGAAGAGTGTCCAGGCCCCCATGATTTTAGGCAAATGAGGGGCAAGTGAGCTTATTTTGGAGACTGTCTTTGGATGTGCCCCTCATAGAAACCTCCAGCCATAGGTTATGATGAGTGTCTACATGGAAGAAGATGAGGGCCCTGTGGGAGTGTTTTGATTTTAATTGTGGTCATTTATGTGGCGGTTGGAAGGGATGACTGGGTCAACCTGGGATTGAACTCTGGTGTGATTTCCCTTAGAGACTGAGTTCTGGAACAAATCTCAGAGAAGTATTGCCATGAATTGTGTTGGGATTTTAGGAGGCCACACATGAGAGTCGCCCTTAGAAACTGAGATCTAGGCCCAGGGAGGCTTTCCACAGAGCACTGGGAATCTCAGCCAGGATATCACATGATTTTATTCTGAAAGACTTGGAAGCCATAGTTGAGAGTCAAAACACACATGGAACTCACATTGTAGACGTCAATTGGACTGGCTTCATATGACCTTTTGGCAACTCTTTGAGAAGCCTTGCCTGTGAGAGTTCTCCAGAGCTTTCATTGAAATGAGCTTTCTCAACACTTAATGGTTCCTGAATGTATTGAAACCCACAGTGCCTCCAACTTCATCCTTGAAAAATTGCTAGATAAATACCATGAAATTTTTGAAATTCCCATGACCAGGTGGCACTGGAGAAACTTTGGATGTCCTGTTGCTGATCATGTGTATACCAGACAGTGTCTTGTTTGACTGGGTTTCATGAAAATGGAGTAGAACAGAGATACCAGTAATTTGGAGCCTACTGAGTAGTGGGCCTAGAGCTGTGGTGGGCAGGTGTGTGATAAAACATCATGGTGGGGCCATGTGGATCTGCCATTGGCTTCCAAATGGCTTGTGACTGACAGAGTGCAGACATCAGACCCTTATATATAAAGGCATCTTGTTATATGGAGAGGTTTCAGGGCAATGTTCAGAATCAGGTTGCTATGGTCAAGGGGGCAAGCTATGTGGGATACAAGCCTGGTTGGTGCATTATCCTGCAGACCCTGACACACCACACGTGACAGAACTCCCTCCAGCACTGTATCCCAGTTGAACTCCTTATATTTTGTGAAGCAAATACCAAATTCCCAGTGCAGCAGCAAGAAACACCACGAAAAGTGGAGGATGACCAAATGTCTTCACATTCCCCACTGGAAGACACTTAGCCTCCAGTGGCCACAGTTTACCTACAAAGAGAGGATTCAGCACTGCTGCCTCATGTTCATTGGAATATAAGAAACCATGTATTCCAGGTCACATAGATGCAAACCCAGGTTTGATGGTCTCACTACAAAGGAAGCTAAAGCTCATGACAACAACATATATGTCAAGTGCCCAACCTCAGCGGCAGTTTCCCAAGAAGTCTTAGGCCAGAAGAGCTCCATGTTTGTGGTGTGTTTACCCTGTTCTTTACTTTTGGAAACTCCTCTACCACCTCCAAGGTTGTGAACTCCTGATCATATTCCATTCCAGATATGTATTCACAGATTTTCTAACTCTTCTCCTCTAATTGTGTCTTACTTGAGGCGAAGGTATTGTCAAAGCATTGTTCTGAATGAGAGTTGGAAGATTTTTGTGTAGTACATATTTGCATACACATTGGATACATTTTCCAATTTTCCAATCAAAATACTGAATCCCTGACACTAACACATACCCTACTAGACTTTTACTTCTAATCCTAATATGATGGAGAAAAATAACCCAAACAGAATAGGAATACAAGAGGTTCACAGGAGGCATAGTGTACAGTTGGACTTGCCTTTCATATGATAAATGGTAGGTGTTATAAATCTAGCCAATTTTAATTGAAATAGTTCTCCATGTGTTTTAAAAGTTAACAAATATGTGAATAACTGTCTCCCTTTCTCTATATCCTATTCAGCACATGTATTTTTATATGCACATATAGAATTCTACCTGGTATCACACGTACATTTTGTGAAGTGGCTGACTTGGTAGATACGAATTGTGAGAAGAGATCACTCCTACTAAACGCTGTTGGAACTGAAAATTCAACATATGGGTGTGCTTCCTAGTTGAGCACCATAAATCCATGTTCAGTAAAATGAATATTTTTGGATCTGTGGATGATATATATTTCATGGTGAATTTCGATTGGCATCCATAATGCTACTTTTTAATGTCTGTGTGTGTGTATGTATATATATATATATATATATATATATATATATATATATATATATTCACTCTCCAGATTTTTCAAAATATGAAATATATTTGTCTTATTATACACTCCCTAAATTCATTCATATTCATGTATGTGGATTTATAATCAACTTTTCACAAGATTATTCTCAGAAATATTCATCCACCTGAAATACATATTTTTTCCTAGTACTGAAAGCTAACTTCAGGGGATCATATGATCGTGGCGAAGGGAGTGCATCATCCCCATGTACCGCGTCACTGTGCGGGAGAATGACGAGTTAGAACCGCTGAAACCGATCTTGGTAGGAATTTCCAGCAAAATTGGGGTGCTCCAAAACCTAGTGGAAGTATTTCCATCTCACGAGGATCAGCTATGGGGGCTCCAACGCGAGTGATTTGTCCCACGGAGGGTCATGCTGCTTATTCAGCAAATCGCCCCGTGGCTAGAGTCTGCGGCGCGTACTGGGAAACGACGAGATAACAATGCAAATATACAGCAGTGTGGATTCTGTGGGCTCCTGCCAGCTGTGCAATCACTGTGCTCAGTGCTGAATTCTGGGTTTGAGATGGGGGAAGGAAGCAGTCCAATTCGGTTCTCCGCACCGGTCAGACCACAGAGGAAGCCAGTGGCCACCATCTTGGAGAGCTGACATCACCATCCCTGTTTTCGACTGACCACAGCTCATTCAGCTATAGAACAGGTAATTTCAGGCTGCCATTCGCCTGTGTCTCACAGAGAAATTACTCAGACTCAGTGCTAAAGAACCTGCGGAAACTGCTTCTTGGAGCCTGCTCCTATCAGAACATATACCGAGCCCAGAGCAGCCGAATTCCGGCTCCCGGAACTGTTCTGGCCCAGGGCTAAAGAACCCGTGGAAACTGCTTCTCGGTCCGGGTCTTGCTGAATACTGTGGAGGTAAATACCAACCGAGCCTTCATAGGCAGTGGCAACAGGATTGAGACGGGGCTTGTGAGGGCCAGTCAGGACTCACCCGTTGATTTAGTCACCCGGCAAAGGGAACGAAATGCTGCCATTCGCATGGGATACCAACATGGCAGAGATCTGATGTCATCAGAAAGCGGTGGAGGAAATAACTTCATCGATACCAGCGGCGACAGAAACAGTTGGTTTCCTGGTAAAGAAAGTGATTCACAAACACCTGAGTCTCTCTCACTTTGTCATCAAGCCAGATGGGCAGAGCAGAGCCGCTGCCCACGCCAGGAACAGGCCCAGCGACCCACCGGCATGGTAGTCACGTCACCCCAATTGGAGTAGGGGCAGAGCAGAGCCACCGTCCAGGCCCGGAACAGGCCCAGG
>NW_026694652.1:0-40147 GCF_021218885.2 Marmota monax
TAGGTGTAGGGTAATTGATAGGGTTAGGTTCAGCGATAGGGTTAGTGTTAGGCCTAGGGTTAGCATTAGGGTAAGGGAAATGGTTAGGATAATGGATAGGGTTAAAGCTAAGTTTAGGGCTAGGGTTATGGTCAGGAATAGGTCTTGAGTTAGGTTTGGGTTTAGGGTTAGAACTAGAGTTATTGTTAGGGTTTTGTTTAGCATAAGGATTAGATTTTGAACTAGGGTTAGGGCTAGGGAAATGGTTAGGTTTAGAGTTATGTCTAGGGATAAGATTAGAATGTGGTTAGGGTTAGGGTTGGATTAGGGCTAGCATCATCATTGGGGGAGGGTTAGAGTTAGAGTAATGGATATGGTTATATGTAGGCATAGGGTTATTGGTAGTGTTAGATTGAAGTTTAGGTTTAGGGTTAGGGCTATTGTTATGTTTAGTTTTGTGGTAAGTGTTAGGGTTTGAGTTAGAGTTAGGTCTATAGCAAGTGTGAGGTTTAGGGTTAGGTCTAGTGTTAGTTTTCTGGTTAGGTTTAGTGTTAGGGTAAGGCTCTAGGGTTAGGCCAGGTTTAGACCTAGGGTTAGTGTTAGGGTCAAAATAATGGTCAGGGTTAACATTAGGGTTTGGAATAGTGTTAGAGTTATAGTGAGAGTAGGGTTGTGACTATTAAGGGGTTAGGATTTTGGTTAGCTTAAGGATTAGGGATAGGTCTGGGGTTACCATTAGGGTTAGGGTTTTGCTTTGGTTAAGTGATAGCCTTAGAGCTAGCATTAGGGCTAGGGTTAGGGTTAGGCTTAGGGTTAGGGTTAAATCTAGGTTTATGGCTCATATTAGGGCTAATTTTTGTGTTAGGGGTAGGGCTAATGTTAAGGCAACAGATAATGTAAGAACTAGGGTTACAATTAGGGTTAGGGGTAGGGGTAGGTCTAGTGTGAGGGTTAGGTTTAAAGTGACATTTATACCTAGGGTTAGTATTAGGATATAATTCAGAGACAGTGTTAGTTTTAGGGTTAGGGTTAAGACTCAAATAATGGCTAGGATTACTGTGAGGGTTCAGTTTATGGAGAGGGCGGTGTTTAGAACTAGGGTGACTGTTAGAATATGAGTCAGCATCAGGGTTAGTTTTAAGGTTAGGGTTATGACTCGAATTAAGGCTAGACTTACTGTTAGGGTTCGGTTTAAGTTTAGGGTGGTGTTTAGACCTAGGGTGAGTGTTAGGATATGATTCGGGGTCAGGGTTACTTTATGGTTATGGTTAGGACTCGAATTAGTGCTAGGGTTAGGTCTAGGTGTAGTGTTAGGTTTTGGTTTAAGTTAAGGTTTAAGGTTAGGACTATTGCTCAGTTATTATTTTGAGAAAGAGAGAGAGAGAGACAGAGAGAGATAGATAGAGAGAGAGACAGAGAGAGAGAGAGAAAATTTTTATTTATTTTAATTTTTTTAGTTTTTGGTGGACACAACATCTTTTTTTTTTAATTGTATTTGTATTATTGCTGAGGATCGAGCCCAGCACCCCACGCATGCCAGCGAATGCACTACCACTTGAGCCATATCCTCAGCATCTATTCCTCAGTTTTTCTTTTAGTCCTAGGTTTAGGGTTAGGGCTAGTTATATGATTAGCGTTAGGGTTAGGGCTAGTGTTTGTGTTAGGCTTAGGCTTAGGTTTAGGATAAGATTTGGAGTTAAGTTTAGATCTAGGGTTAGGGCTAGGTCTAAGGATAGGGCAAGGGTTAGGGCTAGGTTTAGGGTTATGGTAAATGATAGGGATAGAACTAGGGATAAGACTAGGGCAAGAGTTAGAGTTAGTCTTAGGGCTAGTGTTATGTTTAGTTTTAGGAATAGGGCTAAATCAGGGCAAGGATTAGAACTAGGGTTAGTGTTCAGCTTAGGCCTAGCATTAGGGCTAGGGTTAGGGTTAAGTTTAGGGAAAAGGATATGTAATAGCTAGGTTTAGAGGTAGAGTGAGGGTTAGAATTAGGATTAGGGCTAGGGTTAGGGTTAGGGTTATGATTAAGGCTAGGTTTAGGGCTAGGATGAGGGCTAGGGTTTGTTGTAGGATTAGGTCTAGAATTAGGTCTAGGGATAATGTCAAGTCTAATGTTACAGTTAGGAGTAGATTTAGGATTAAGTCTATGTCTTAGTCTAGTGTAAGTGTTAAGTTTAGGGTAAGGGTCAGTTTTAGAGCTAGGGTTATATTTAGGTTCATGGTCAGGGTTATGGTTTGTATTAGGTTAAGATTTAGGGATAGGGCTCAAATGAGCATTAGGTTTAGAGTTAGGTTTAGGGTGATGAATAGGGTTAGGTGTAGGGTTCAGGATGTGTTTAGGGTAATGGAGAGATTTAGGGTTTGCGATAGGGTTAGGGTTAGGCCTATGGTTAGCATTAGGAATAGGGTTACCATAAGGGTAATGTATAGGGTTAGGTTTAGGGTTAGGGTTAGGGCTAAGGTTAGGGTTATTGTTAGGGATAAGGCTAGGGTTATGTTTAGGCCAAAGGTTAGGCTTTGAGGTATGCTTATGTCTAAGGTGAGGGTTAGGCTTAGGGTTAGTGGTAGGTTTAGGGTTAGGGTTATGCTTACGGTAGGTTTAGGACTTGGATTAGCATTAGGTTTTGTGTTAGGTTTAGGTCTAGTGTTAGTGATATGGGTAATGTAAGATCTGGGGTTCTAATTAGGGCTAGTTTTAGGGTTAGGGTTAGGGTTATGGCTAGGCCTATTGTTAGGTTTAGATTTTGGTTTAGAGTCACTTTTAGAGCTAGGTTTAGTGTTAGTGTCAGGATCAATGTTCAGATTAGAGTTAAGGTGAAAGCCAGAATCAGGAGTAGGTTTAGGTCTAGGGGTAGTGTTATTGTTTGGTTTAGGTTAAGGGTTATTGTTAGGGCTAGGACTAGGTTTAGAGTAATAGATAGGGTTAGTGTTAGCGATAGGATTAGGGTTAGGCCTAGGGTTAGCATTTGGGTTATGGTTAGGGTTAGGGTAAAAAATAGAGTTAGTGCTAGTGTTAGGGCTTGTGTTAACCTTAGGATTTTGTCTACGTTTAGAGATAGGCCTAGGGTTAGTGTTAGTGTTAGGTTTAGCAGAAGTGTTAGGGTTTGAGCTAGGGTTAGGGCTAGGGTGAGGGTTAGGATTAGAGTCAAGGCTATGGTTAGGTTTAGGGTTAGGGTTATGGCTTGGGTTAGCATTAGGGTTAGGGTTGTGTTTAAGGTAATGCATAGAGTTTGTGCTAGGATTTGTGCTATGATTACAGTTAAGATTAGGGCTAGGTTTAAGGTTAGGTTGAGGGTTAGGGCTATTGTTTGTTTAGGGTAAGGATTAGAGTTTGAGTAGTGTTAGGGCCAGGGCCAGTGTTAGGGTTAAGGTTGGTGCTGGGGATAGGGTTAGGGTTATGCTTAGGTCTAGGTTTAGGGCTAGAATTAGGGCTAGGTTGTGTGTGAGGTTTAGGGTTACTGTTAGGTGTATGGGTAATGTAAGAGCGAGGGTTATGGTAATGGGTAGATTTAGGGTTTTTGTAGTGTTTGGGTTAGTTTTTTGGTTAGGATAAAGTTTAGAGCTAGGGTTTGTGTTAGGGTAAGTGTCTAGGGTTAAGTCTAGGGTTATGGTTAGGGATAGATTTAGGGTTATGTTTAGGGTAGGTCTAGTGTAAGGGTTAGATTTAGGGTAAGGGTCAAGTTTAGAGCTAGATATATTATTAAGGTCAGGGTATGGCTTATGGTTCAGTTTAGGTTAAGGTTTAGATTTAGGGCTTTATTAGTGTTAGGGTTAAAGTTAGGGTTAGGGTAATTAATAGGCTTAGGATTAGGGAACAGATTAGTTTTAGGGTAAGGAATAGGTTTAGGGATTTTGATAGGGTTAGGGTTAACCTAGGGTTAGAATTAGGGTTAGGATTATGGTTAGGGTAATGGATAGGATTAGAGTTAGGCTTAGGTCTAGGGTTATGGCTAGGATTAGGGCTAGGGTTAGGTTAGGGTAGTGTATAGAATTAGAGCTATGGTTAGGGCTATGGTTAAGGTGAGGATTAGGGCTAGGGTTAGGTTAGGGTTTGGGATAGGGCTAGGGTTATGTTTTGTTTAAAGGTTAGGCTTTGAGCTAGGGTTAGGTCTAAGGGGAGGGTTAGGGTTAGGGTTAGGGTTAGTTTAGGTTTACACTTAGGGCTAGGTTTAGGCCTAGGATTACGGCTAGGTTTTGTGTTAGTTTAGGCCTAGGTTTAGGGCCATGAGTAGTTAAGAGCTAGGGTTATGATTAGTGATAGTTTTAGGGTTAGGGTTACGGCTAGGTGTAGTGTTAGGATTAGGTTTTGAGTTATGCTGAGCTCTGGAGCTAGGTTTATATTAGGGTCAGGGTCAGTGTTCAGGTGAGAGTGAGTGTTGGGGTTAGTGCCAGAATTAGGACTAGGGTTAGGTCTAGAAGTAGGGTTAGTGTTTGGGTTATGTTAAGGGTGAATGTTAGGGCTAGGACAAGGTTGTTGTTCAGGTCTAGGGCTAGAGTTATGGCTAGATTTAGGATTAGGTTTAGGTCTAGGACTAGTGTTGGGTTTAGGTTTAGGTATAGGATTAGCAGTAGGGCTAATGTTAGGGTTCAGGTTTGGGTTAAGGTCAGGTTTAGACCTACAGTTAGTGTTAGGGTCAGTATAAATTTCAGGGTTAGGATTAGGGTTTAGGTTATGGTTAGAGCTAGAATGATTGCTAGGTTTAGGACTAGTAATAGGGATAGGGTTTGGGTTAGGCTATGGATTAGGGTTAGGACTAGAGTTAGCATTAGGTTTAGGGTTTGGCTTAAGGTAACAAATAGGATAAGAGCTAGGGTTAGGGAAGGGTTATGGACTGGCTTATGGCTAGGGTTAGTGTAAGGGTTAAAGCTAGGGTTAGCACTTGGATTAGGTCCAGGTTTTGGGTTAGGTTAGGGCTAGTGTTAGGGCTACAGCTAATGTACAAACTAGGATTATGATGAGGGCCAATTTTTTGGTTAGTGTTATGGCTAGGACAAGTGTTAGGGTTAGGGTTAGTGTTAGCATGATGTTTATAGCTAGCGTTAGTGTTAGGGTCAGGGTCAGTGTTCAGGTTAGAGTTAGCTTTATGATTAAAGCCAGAATTATCACTAGGGTTAGGTCTAAGGGTAGGGTTAGTGTTTGGGTTAAGTTAAAGTTTACTATTAGGGCTAGGGCTAGGTTTTTGTTTATGTCTAGGGCTAGAGATATGGCTAGATTTAGGATTAGGTTTAGGTCTAGGTCTAGTGTTAGGGTTAGGTTTAGGAATAGGTTTATTTCTAGTGCTAGTATTAGGGTTCAGTATAGGGTTAGGGTCAGGTTTAGACCTACGGTTACCATTAGGGTCAGAATAAGTGTCAGGTTTGAGTTATGGTTAGAGGTAGAATGAAGGCCAATGTTAGCACTTGTAATAGGATTAGGGTTAGAATTAGGGTTAGCATTAGGGTTAGGGTTGGCTTAGGGTAAGGGATAGGGTTAGACCTAGGGTTTGGGCTACATTTAGGGTAGGGTTAGGGCTAGTGTTAGAATTAGGTTTAGGGTTAAAGCTAGGGTTAGGTTTCAGATTAGGGCTAAGTTTTGATTAGAGTTAGGGCTTGGTTCAGAGTTACGGCCAATGTTTGAAGTAGAGTTACAATTTGGGCTAGTTATAAGATTGGGGTTAGGATTAGGTCTAGTGTTATGGTTAGGTTTAACATTAGGGTGATGTTTGAAGCTAGGGTTAGTATTAGGGTAAAAATTAAGGTCAGGGGTAATATTAGGTTTAGGGTTTGGACTTGAATTAGGGCTAGGGTTAGGGCTAGGTGTAGGATTAGGTTTTGGTTTAGGTTAAGCTTTAAAGTTAGGGCTATGACTCGGTTTTGTTTTAGGAATGGGCTATGTTTAGGGCTAGTTTTAAGATTAGTGTTAAGTTTAGGACTAATGTTAGGGTTAGGTTTAGTCTTAGGTTTAGAGTTAGATTTAGAGTTAGGATTAGATCTAGAGTTAGGTCTAGGGCTAAAGATATGGCTAGCGTTAGTTCTAGGTTTATAGCTAGGATTGGGGTTATGATAAAAATAGAGTTAGAACTAGGGATAAGGTTAGGGCAAGAGTGAGAGTTAGTCTTAGGGATTGGCTTAGGGTTTGGTTAGGTATAACACTTAATTAGGGCTAGGAATACGGCTAGGTTTATGTATATGTTTAGGCCTAGGGTTAGTTTGGGGCTTAGGGTTAGGTTTAGTGTTAATGATGGGGTTAGAGCTAGGTTTAGGGCTAGGACGAAAGTTAGAATTAGGGTTAGGGCTAGGGTTTCGTTAGAGTTATGATTAAGGCTAGGTTAAGGGCTAGGATGAGGGCTAAGGTTTGTGTTTTGGTTAGGGCTAGGATTAGTGTTAGGGCAAATGTCAGTTCTAGGGTTACATTTAGGGATAGTTTTAGGGTTAGGTTTATGGTTATGTTTAGTGTAAGGATTAGATTTAGGGTAAGGGTCAAATTTAGAACTAGGGGTATTATTAGGGTCAGGGTCATGTATAGGGTTTTGTTTAAGTTAGAGTTTTTGTTTAGGGCTAAAATTAGCTTTGGGGTTTGGGTTAGGGTAATGATAGGGTTAGGTTTAGGGTTCAGGTTAGGTTTAGCATAATGGATAGGGTTACAGTTTGGCATAGGATTAGATTTAGGCCTAGGGTTAGCATTAGAATTAGGACTATGTTTAGGGCAATTGATAGGGTTAGAGCTAAGTTTAGGGCTAGGGTTATGGATAGGATTAGGGCTATGGTTATGGTTAGTGTTAAGGCTATGGTTTGTGTTAAGGTTAGGGCTAGGATTACAGCTAGGGCAAATGTCAGGTCTATGTTTACTTTAGGAATGGTTTTAGGGTTAGGTTTATGGCTAGGTCTAGTATAAGGGTTAGTTTTAGAGGTACGGTCAGGGTTAGAGCTAGGTATATTATTACGGGAAGGGTCAGAGTTAGGGTTGGGCTTAGGTTAAGTATAGGATTAGGGCTCAAATTATCATTAGGGTTAGGGTAATGATAGGATTAGGTTTAGGGTTCAGGTTAGGTTTAGGTTAATGAATAAGGTTAGGGTTAGTGATAGGGTTAGGCTTAGTCCTAGGATTACCATTAGGGTTATGGTTAGGTTTAGGGAAATGGATAGGGTTAGAGCTAGTGATAAGGCTAGGGTTATGGTTAGGTTTCAGGCTAGGGTTAGGGTAAGGTTTAGTGGTAGGTTTTGGTTTAGGGTTAGGTTTAAAAGTAGGGTTAAGTCTCAAATAAGGGCTAGGTTTTGGGTTTGGTTAGGGATAGGGTTAGGGCTATGGCTAGGGTTATGGTTGATGTATGAACTAGTGTTACAATTTGTGCCAGTTTTAGGGTTAGGGTTCAGGTGATGTTTAGAGCAAGGGTTATATTTAGAGTCGGTGTCAGGGTCAGGGTTAGTTTTAGTGTTAGGTTTAGGACTCAAATTAGGGCTAAAGTTAGTGCTAGGTATAGGGTTAGGTTTTGGTTTAGGTTAAGAGTTATGGTTATTGCTATGGCTCAGTTTTGTTTTAGGGCTAAGGCTAGGGTTAAGGCTAGATTTTGGATTAGTGTCAGGGTTAGGGCTAGTGTTAGAGTGAAGTTTAGGCTTAGGGTTAGGGTTAGATTTAGAGTTAGGGTTAGATCTAGTTTTATGGCCAGGGATATGAATAGGACTAGGGTTAGACCTACGGTTCAGGCTAGGATTAGGCTTCCAGTAATGTATAGGGTTAGAACTAGAGTTAGGGCTAGGGTGAGAGTTAGAGTCAGTCTTTGGACTAGGGTTAGGGTTAGGGTTAGGGATAGGGATAAATTAGGGCTAGGGTTAGTGTCAGGGTTAGGCCTAGAGTTAGGGTTAGGGTTACAATTAAGGCTATGTTTAGGGCTAGGATAAGGGCTAGGGTTTGTGCTAGGTTTAGGGCTACGATTATGGCTAGGGCTAAAGTCAGGTCTATGGTTATGGTTAGGGATAGTTTTAGGGTTAGGTTTCTGTCTAAGTCTAGTGTAAGTGTTATGTATAGAGTAATAATCAGGTTTAGAGCTAGGGGAATTATTAAGTCAGGGTCAGTGTTGGGCTTTGGTTTAGGTTTGAGTTTAGGGTTAGGGCTCAAATTAGCATTAGTGTTAGCATTAGGGTAATGATAAGGTTAGGTTTAGGGTTCAGGTTAGGTTTAGGGTAATTGACAGTTTGGGGGATAGTGATAAGGTTAGGGTTAGGCCTAGGGTTAGCATTAGTGTACGGGTAATGTTTACGGTAATGGATACAGTTAGAGTTAAGGTTATGACTAGGGTTATGGTTAGAATTAGGTCTTGAGTTAGGGTTAGGGTAAGGTTTAGAACTAGGGTTAGGTTTAGGGTTATGTTTAGCATAAGGGTTAGCTTCTGAGCTATGGTTAGGGCTAGGCTGGGAGTTAGCTTCAAGGTTAGGTCTAGGGATAGCATTACCATAGATTTTGGGTTGGAGTTAGGGTTAGAGTTAGACCTAGTATTAGTGGTATGGTCAGTATAAGGGTCAGGGTTAGGGTTAGAATTTGGGATAGGGTTAGAGCTAGAATGAGAGCTAGGGTTAGGGCTATTAATAGAGTTAGAGTTTTGGTTAGCCTAAGGATTAGGGATAGGTCTAGGGTTACCCTTAGGTTTAGGGTTTTGCTTAGGGTAAGGGTTTGGTTTAGAGCTAGGTTTAGGGCTATGGTTAGGGTTATAGTTAGGGTTAAATCTAGGTTTAGGGCTCAGATTAGGGCTAGTTTTGGTGTTATGGTTAGGGATAGGATTAGGGCCACAGCTAATGTAAGAACTAGGGTTAAAATTTGGTTAGTTTTTGTGTTATGGTTAGGTTTAAGTTTAGGGTGATATTTATAGCTAGGGTTTGTGTTAGGATAAGAGTCACGTCAGGGTTCGTTTTAGGTTTAGGGATAGGACTCGAATTATTGTTAGGGTTATTCTTAGCATTCAGTTTATGGTGAGGGTGGTGTTTACAGCTAGGTTGAGTGTTAGGATATGAGTCAGGGTCAGTGTTAGTTTTAAAGTTAGTGTTAGAACTCGAATTAGGGCTAGAGATAGGTCTAGGTTTAGTGTTAGGGTTTGGTTTAAGTTAATGTTTAGGGTTAGGGCTATTGCTTGGTTTTGGTTTAGTCCTAGGGTTAGGTTTAGGGCTAGTGTAAGTGTTAAGCTTAGGCTTATTGTTAGGGTTAGATTTAGGATTAGGGCTGAAACTAAGGATAGGGCAAGAGTTAGGGCAAGGGATAGGGTTATGGTAAAATATAGGCTTATGGTAAGGGATAGGTTAGAACTAGGGATAGGTATAGGGCGAGAGTTAGAGTGTGTCTCAGGGCAATAGTTAGTGTTAGGGTTAGAGATAGGTTAAATTAGTGCTAGGATTAGGGCTAGTTTTATTGTTTGGCTTAAGCCTAGAGTTAGGGTTAGGGTTAAGTTTAGGGTAAGAGATGGCTAGGTATAGAGGTAGGTTGAGGTTAGAATTAGGGTTGGGGTTGGAATTAGGGTTATGATTAAAGCTAGGTTTAGGACTAGGATGAGGACTAGGGTTTGTTTTAGGTTTAGGACTAGGATTAGGGCTAGGGCTAATTTCATGTACAGAATTATGGTTAAAGATAGTTTTAGGGTTAGATTTATGGCTACGTCTAGGGTAAGGGTTAGGTGTAGGGTTATGTTCAAGTTTAGAGCTAGGGGTTTTATTAGAGTCAAGGTCAGGGTTAGGGTTTGGGATAGGTTAAGGTTTAAAGTTAGGGCTTGAATTAGTTTTAGTGTTAGGGTTAGGGTAATGATAGGGTTAGGTTTAGGTTCAGGTTAGGTTCAGGGTAATTGATTGGATTAAGATTAGGGATAGGTTTAGGTTAATGCCTAGGGTTAACATTAGGGTTATGGTTTTGGTTATGGTAATGGATAGCGTTAGAGATCTATTTAGAACCAGGTTTATGGTTATGAATAGGGCTAGAGTTAAAGCTAGGATTAGGGCTATGTTTTCTGTTAAGTTAGGGATAGGGTTAGGGTTAGGGCTAAAGCAAGTACTAGGGTGAAGTTTAGGGCTAGTTTTAGGGTTTTAGGGCTAGAGATAGTGTTAGGGTTAGGTTTAGGGTTAGGGTGATATTTAGAGCTAGTAGTATTAGGGTCAGTGTCAGGTTCAGGGTTAGTTTAAAGGTTCGGCTTACAACTCATATTAGGGTTAGGGTTAGGGCTAGGTTTAAGGTTATGGTTTGGTTTAGGTTAAGTGTTAGGGTTATTGCTATAGCTCGGTTTTGTTTTAGGGCTAGGGCTATGGTTAAGGCTAGTTTTAGGATTAGTGTTATGGTTTGGGCTAGTGTTAGGGTTTGGTGTAGCCTTCAGGTTAGGGCTCGATTTAGAGTTAGGTTTTGTCTAAGGTTAGTGCTAGGGCAAAGGATAGGGCAAGGTTTAGGGCTAGGGTTAGGGCTAGGGTTAGGGTTATGAGTTAGAGTGAGTGAAAGATCTAATGTGAGAGTTAGAGTTAGTCTTAGGACTAGGGTTAGGGATGGGGCTAAATTAGGGTTAAGGTTAGAGATAGTTTTAGGAAAAGGTTTACTTCTAGGTCTATTGAAAGGGTTAGGTATAGGTAAGAGTCAGGTTTAGAGCTAGGGGAATTATTAAGGCCAGGGTCAATGTTAGGGCTTGGTTTAGGATTGAGTTTAGGGTTATAGCTCGAGTTAGAGTTAGGGTTAGGGTTAAGGTAAAAATAGGGTTAGGTTTAGGGTTCAGGTTAGGTTTAGGGTAATTGATAGTTTTGGAGATAGTGATAGGGTTAGGTTTAGTCTTAGAGTTATCATTAGGATAAAGGTTATGTTTAGGGTAATGGTTCCAGTTAGAGTTAAGGTTAGGGCTAGGGTTATTGTTAGGATTAGGTCTTGGGTTGGGTTAGGGTGAGGGTTAGGATTAAGGCTAGGTTTACGGCTCGGATGAGGGTTTGTGTTAGGGTTAGGGCTAGAATTATGGCTAGATATAATGTCAGGTCTAGGGTTACAGTTAGGGATAGTTTTAGGGAAAGGTTTATGGCTAGGTCTATTGTAAGGGTTAGGTATAGGGTAAGAGTAAGGTTTAGAGCTAGGGGAATTATTTGGGCCAGGGTCAGTGTTAGGCCTTGGTTTAGGTTTGAGTTTAGGGTTACAGCTCAAATTAGAGTTAGGGTTAGGGTTAGGGTAAAGATAGGGTTAGGTTTAGGGTTCAGGTTAGGTTTAGGGTAATTGATAGTTTTGGGGATTGTGATAGGGTTAGGGTTAGTCCTAGGGTTATCACTAGGATAAGGGTTATGTTTAGGGTAATGGATGCAGTTAGAGTTAAGTTAGGGCTAGGATTGTGGTTAGGATTAGGTGTTGGGTTAGGGTTAGGGTGAGGGTTAGGATTAAGGCTAGGTTTACTGCTCTCAAATGAGGGTTTGTGTTAGGGCTAGGGTTAGGATTAAGGCTACAGTTAATGTCAGGTTCAGCATTACAGTTAAGGATAGTTGTAGGGTTTGGTTATGAATAGGTCTACTGTAAAGGTTAGGTTTAGGGTAAAGGTCAGGTTTAGAGCTAGGTGTGTTATTATGGTCAGGATCAGGATTAGGGATTGGTTTTTGTTAAGGTTTAGAGTTAAGGCTCAAATTAGCATTAGGTTTAGAGTAATGAACATGGTTAGGTTTAGGGTTCAGGTTAGGTTTAGGGTTTTGAAAAGCCTTAGGGATAGCTATACAGTTAGGTTTAGTCCTATTGTTAGCATTTGGGTTATGCTTAAGTTTAGGGTAAAAGATAGAATTACAGCTAGGGTTAGGGCTATGTTTATGGTTATGATTAGGGATAGTGTTAGGGTTAGGGTTAAGGTTATGTTTAGGCCTAGGGTTAGGGTTAGGTTTAGGGTAAGTGTTATGGTTGGACCTAGATTTAAGGCTAGGGTGAGGGTTAGGGTTAGAGCAGGTCTAGGGTAAATGTTAGGGTTAGGGCTACATTTAGCATTCGGGATAGGGTTAGAGTTATGGTAATAGATAGATTTAGAGCTAGGGTTTGGGCAATGGTTACATGTCGCAGTCTGGCTGGGCACAAATCACGAGCCACTGAAGCAGGAACAAACTTTATTTTTGAACTGCAGGAAAACACTTCACAGAGCTCCTGGGGAATCCTCCAAAACACCACGAGGCTTGTCCAGGAACCCCCAGCAGGAAATATCTCTCTGGGAAATCCCTCTTCTTGCACTTCCCCAACCAATGGGAACTCTTGGGGAATCCCCGGAAATCCCCACGAGAACTCCAAAATAGTGTGAGAACTCAAAGTTGAGGCAGAGGTGGATAGTAATTCCTCGCCTTTCAATCAATACTGTTGGCAAAATTCCAGGGGCCATAGAGACTCGGCCGTGTCTCTCAGCAGTTACAGTTAAAATTAGGGTTAATGTTAGGGTTAGGGATAGAGCTATGTTAATGTTTAGGGTTAGAATTAGGGCTCAGTTTAGAGGTAGTGTTAGGGTTAGTGTTACTTTATTCAAATTTCTTTGATACAATCAAGGATTCATCTTTAACTAACCTTACTCTGCTTCCCAGGTTTAGGCCTTTTGGTTCTACTATTTGGTGTCCAGAACTGTTAATATTTTCATTTTACTTCATTTTGACCTATATGAGTAAATATAAATGGACCTGGAAATCAAACAGGGTTTATGCTAGCTGCTATAAACTGCACACAAACCCTCAATTCTTTGTGGGGACAATCTGGTATATTCCTTGTGAGTGTAGGCCTAAGCTGAAGCATGCAAAAACATTTTTATCTGAGAGCCCTTTAGGAGAAAGCAGGGAATATGCATGCACTGAAATTCCTCCCATAATTATTTGGTCAGATTTGTTTGATACTGAGTAGGTTTCATTATTTAACTTGCCCCACAAAGCTCTCCAAGTGTGGGACTTCTAGTATCAATGGTTCTCTAATCAAGTTAGGGTTAGTGTTAGGTTTAGGGTTACGGCTAGGGTTAGATGTAGTGTTTGGGTGAGAGTAAGTTTTGTACAAATTTCTTTGATACTTGGAAGGAGTCATCTTTTACCTAGCCTTAATATGCTCCTCAGGTTTGGGACTTCTCATTTCAATAGTTCGCTAACAGGGACACTCTGGATTTCAAGGTTTCACTTCATATTGACCTATATATGTAAATGAAAATGGAAGTTGAAATCAAACCGGGTTGGTGCTAGCTGCTTGAAACTTCAAACACTGAATCAGTTCTCTGTGTGAACTCTCTGGTTTGTCCTTGTGAAAGTAGCCCTAAGATGAAGATGGCAAAAACAACTTTACCTGAGATCCCTTTAGAGGAAAACAGAGAAATGTGCATGAACTGAAATACCACCTCAATTATTTGGTCATATTTCTTTGATACTTCATAGGATTCATCTGATATCTTAGCCCACTAAGCTCCCCAAGTTTGGGACTTCTAGGATCATCAGTTTTTCAATCAGGTTAGGGTTTGTGTTAAGGTTAGTGTTAGGGCTAGTGTTAGAGCTAGTATTAGGATTAGAGCTATTTTTTTTTCAAATTTCTTTAATACTGGGCAGGATTATTTTTTTTTCCTATTCTTAATATACTCCACATGTTTGGGCCTCCTAGATTCAATGGTTCACTGTAAGGAACAGTTTGTATTTTAAAGTTTCAATTCATTTTGTCCTATACAGGTAAATGGAAATGGAGCTGAAAATCAAACAGTATTGATGCTAGCTGCTTGAAACTTCACACTCCATCAATTCTCTGTGAGCAATCTCTGGTTTGTTCTTGTGACAATAGGCCTAAGCTGAAGCATGTAAAAACAACTTTAGCCAAGAGTCCTTTAGGATATAACAGGGAAATATGCATGTACTGATATACTCCATCAACTTTTTGGACAGATTTCTTTGATACTGTGCAGCATTCATCCCTTAGCTTTCCCCACTAGGCTGCTAAGTTTGGAAATTCTATGGTCAAAGGTTTCATAAAAAGTTAAGGTTAGGGGAAGAGCTGGGTTAGAGCTAGTGTTAGGGTTAGAGTTAGTTTTATTCAAAATTCTTTGGTACTTGGCAGGATTTATCTTTTAGCTAGATTTACTCTGTTCCCCAGGTTTAGGCCTTCTCCATTCACAGGTTTGCTGTCAGGAACATTTTGTGTTTTAAGATTTCACTTCATTTTGACCTACACGGGAAAGTTAATGGAGTTGAAAATCAAACAGGGTTTGTGCTAGCTGCTTGAAACTTCACTCACTCCATCAGTTCTCTCTAGGGACTCTGGTATGTTCCTTGTAAAAGTAGGCCTATGCTTAAGCATGCAAAAACAACTTTATCTGAGAGTCCTTTAGGAGAAAACAGGAAAATATGCATGTACTGAAATATCTCCCATAATTATTTGCTCAGATTTGTTTGATGTTGCGTAGGATTCATCACTTAGCTTGCCCCACAAGGCTCCAGAAGCGTCAGAATTCTAGGATCAATGGTTCTCTAATCAGGTTAGTGTTAATGTTAGGTTTAGGGTTACGGCTATGTCTAGTGTTAGAGGTAATGTTAGGGTGAGAGTTAGTTTTGTTCAAATTTCTTTGATACTGGGCAGGAGTCATCTTTTATCCAGCCTTAGTCTCTTCCCAAGGTATGTTCTTCTCAATTCAATGGTCCACTATCAAGAATACTTTGTATTTTAAGGTTTCACTTCATTTTGACACCTATGAGTAAATGGAAATGGAGGTGGAAATCAAACAGGCATCCCTTCCCCTAAATCTAACCCTAAACCTAACCATAAACATAGCCCTAATCCTAGGCCTAAGCCTAACACTAACCCTAGACCTATTCCTAGCCCTAATTTAGCCCTAACCCTAACCCAAACTCTAGCCCTAAGACTAACTCTAACTCTTGCCATACCCTATTCCCAGTTCTAACCCTATCCTTTACCATAAGGCAAACACTAACCCTAATCTTAGCTCTAACACTAGTCATAGCCCTAACCCTAGAATTAACCATATCTCTAAATCTACTCCTAAGCCTAAACTCACCCTATCAGTAGCAATAACACTAACACTAATGATAAAACTACCCTTAAATTTAGCTTTAGTCCTAAAACAAAACTGAGCCATAGGACTAACCCTAACCCTTAACCTAAACCAAATCCTAACCCTACATCTAGCCCTAAACCTACCCCTAATTTGAGTCCTATCCTTAACCATAAAACAAACCATGACCCTGACTCTGACCCTAACACTAACTCTAGTTAAAAACATCACCCTAAACCTAAACCTAATCCTAAAACTAGACTTAGTCTTAAATGTAAACCTAAAACTAGCCCTAATCGTAACCTTAGGTCTTACATTAGCCATATCACTAAGAAGAGCCCTAACATAACCCAAAACCTAGCCCTAATCCAAGACCCAAACCTAGCTTTAACCCTAACTCGAACCCTAAACCTAGCCCTAACCCTTACCCTAAACCTAACCCTAACTTTAATCCTTGCACTAAACCTAAAACTACCCCTAGCCCTGACTGTAACCATAAACCTAGCCCTAACCCTAGCTCTAACCCATCCATTACGCAAACCCTAACACTAACCCTAATGCTAATCCTCAGGCTGATCCTAGCACTATCCCTAAACCTAACCTATCCATACCCTAAACATAACCTGAACCCTAACCCTAAAAACATTACCCTAAATGTAACCTTAAGCCTAATGCTAACTAGAACCCTAATCCTACCACTAAACCGAACCCTAACCCTAATCCTAACCCTAACACAAACCCTAAACCTAACACTAACCCTCACACTAACCCTAACCCTACCCTAACCCTAACCCTCATCCTAACACAAACCCTAACCCAAACACTAACACTAACATTAACCTTAATCCTTAAACTAACTCTATATGTAACCCTAAACCTAACCCTAAAACTTACCATAATCTTAAACCTAACTTTAACCGTAACCCTAACACGAAACCTACCCCTAACCCTAACCCTAAAATTAACCCTAACCCTAACCATAACCCTATTTTAAAATCAACACTGACCCTAACCCTAACCCTAACCCTAACAAAAACCTAACACCAACCCTAACCATACCACAAACACTAACCCTAAACATAATCCTTAATGTATCACTAACCCTAACCCTAAACCTAACCCGAAAACTAACAAAACCCTAACCGTAAACTTAACCAAACAGTAACACTAACCCTAATCTTAAAAATAAACATAAACTTAACACTAACCCTAACACTAACCCTTAAACTAACACTAACCCTATCCCTAACCCTAACACTAACACTAATCCTAAACCTAACCTTAACCCTAAGCTTAACACTAACCCTAAACCTGTCCCTAACCCTAACACTATCTTTAACCGTAACCCTAACACTAAGCCAAACACTAAAACTAACCCTAACCCTAAACCTAACACTAACCTTAACCTTAACACTCACCCTAATCCTAACCCTAACATGACCCTAACCATAGCATTAACCCTAACCCTAGCCCTAACCCTAAAACTAACCCTAACATAACTCTAACAATAACCCTAACACTAACCCTAACCCTAAACCTAACCCTAATCCGAACTGTAACACTAACCCTAATACGAAATCTAACCATAAAAAAACCAAACACTAAGCCTAAAACACACCCTAACCTAACCCTAACACTAACTCTAACCCTAAACTAACCCTAAACCTAACCCAAATATTAACACTAAACCTAAATATAAACCTAAACCTAAACCTAACCCTAACCCTAAACCTTAGCCTAAACCTAACCCTAACCCGAGCCCTAACCCTAAAGCTAACACTAACCCAAACACTAACACTAACAATATCTCTAACCCTTAAACTTACTCTACCCTAACCCTAAACCTAAAGTTAACCCTAACACTAATTCTAAACCTAACACTAACACTAACCCTAATACTAACTTTAACCCTAACCCTAACCAAACACCTAACCGTAATCCTAACCCTAACCCAAACACAAATCCTAACACAAATCATAACCGTAAACCTAACCCAACCCTAACCTTAACCCTTACCAAACCCAAACACTAAAACTAACAATAGCCATAAAACTAACCCTAAAACTAACACTAAACCTAACCTTAACCCTAACCGTAACACTAACACTAACCCTAACCCTAACACTAACCCTAAAGCTATACCTAAACCTAGCACTATACCTAACACTAACCGTAACTCTAACACTAACACTAACCCTTACACTAAATCTAAACCTAACCAAAATGTTAACACTAACACTAGCAGGAACCCTAACCCTAATCCTCACATTAAACCTATCTCTAAACCTAATCTTCACCCTAACCCTAATACTAACCCAAACTGTAACCCTAACATGAAACCTAATCCAAACCCTAAACCTAACCATATCACTAACCTAATCCTAACCCTAAACCTACACAAACTGTAAACCTAAGACTAACCCTAACCCTAAACCTAACCATAACCCTAATACTGACACTAATCCTAACCCTAACACTAACCCTGTCACTAAACCTAATCCTAACCCTAAGCCTAACACTAACCCTAACCTTAACACTAACACTAACATTAACTTTAAACCTAACCCTACAGCTAACACTAAACCTAACCCTAAACCTAACACTAACCCTAACACGAACCCGAACCCTAACCCTAACCATAACCATAACTCTAACCTTAACTTTAAACCTAATACAAACCTTAACCAAAACCATAACCCTAACACTAAAATAACCCTAACCCTAACCTAACCCTAATCCTAACACTAACACTAACCATAATCTTAATCCTAACCTTATCACTAACCCTAAGCCTAACCCTAAACCTAAACCTAACACAAATGCTAACCCTAACCCTAACACTAACATTAATCCTATCCCTAACCTTAAATGAAACACTACCCATAACTCTAACCATAACACTAACCCAAACCCTAATCCTAACACTAAACTAACCCTAATCTTAACCGAAACCCCAAACCTAACCCTGACCGTAACACAAACCCTAACCTAACAGTAACACTAACACTACCCATAACCCTAACCCTAACCTTAACTCTTAAACTAAATGTAAGCCTAACCAGAACCCTAACCCTAACCCTTACCCTAACACTAAACCTTAGCTTAAACCTAACCCCATACATAATCCTAAATGTATCACTAACCCTAACCCTAAACCTAACCTGAACACTAACTCTAACCCTAACCCTAACCCTAAACAAACAGTAACACTAACCCTAATCTTAAAAATAAACATAAACTTAACACTAACCCTTAAACTAACACTAACCCTATCCCTAACCCTAACACCAACATTAATCCTAAAACTAACCCTAACCCTAACACTAACCCTAATCCTATCCCTAAACCTAACACTATCTTTAACTGTAACCCTAACACTAACCCAAACACTAAAACTAACACTAACCCTAAACTTAACACTAATATTAACCTTAACACTCACCTTAATCCTAACCCTAACATGACCCTAACCCTAACACTAACCCTAACCCTAGCCCTAAACCTAAACCTAACCCTAACATAACGCTAACCCTAAACCTAAACCTAACATTAAACCTATCACTAACCCTAAACCTAACCCTTAGCCAACACATAACACTAAATCTAACCCTAACCCCAACCCTATCCCTAACCTTAACACTAACCCTAACACTACCCTAACCCTAAAACTAAACCTACATTTAACACTAACCCTAAACCTAATCCTACCACTAACCCTAAACCTAACCCAAATTCTAACCCTAAAACAAACGTTACCCTAATCCTGAACCTAATTCTTACACAAACCCTAACCCTAATCTTAACCCTAACAATAACCCTAATCCTTACTAACTTTAAACCTAACTCTAATGATACACCTATCCCTAAACCTAACCCTAACCCTAAACCTAAGCCTAAACCTAACCCTAACCCAAATGCTACTACTAACCCTAAACCTCACACTATCCCTAACCCTAACCCTAATACTAACACTATATCTAATACTAAACCTAACCCAAACATTAATCCTAAACCTAACCCTAACCCTAACACTAAAACTAACTCTAAAATTAACTCTAACACTAACCCTAACCCTAACACTTATTCTACCCTAATACTAACCGTAATGCTAACCCTAAACCTAACCCTAAAAGTAACCCTAAACCTAAAACTAATCCTAACACTAACCCTAACCCTAACCCTACCACAAAACCTAACCCCAAACCTAACCCTTGCACACACCCTAACCCCAACTCTAACAATAACCCTAACCCTAACCCTAACCCTAACTTTAACCCTAACACTAACCCTAAGCCTAACACTAAACCTAACACAAACCCTAACCCTAAACCTAAAACTAAACCTAACCCTAACCCAAATGCTAATACTAACCCTAAACCTCACCCTATCCCTAACACTAACCCTAATACTAACTCTAAATCTAACACTAAACCTAACCCAAACATTAATCCAAAACCTAGCCCTAACCCATATTGTAACACTAAACCTAACCCTAATCCCTATCCTAACCCTAAACCTAACACTGACACTTACCCAAACATTAATCCTAACCCTAACCCTAACCATAACTCTAAAACTAATGCTAACCATAACCCTAACACTAACCCTAACCCTAACATTAACACTAACCCTAAACCTTTATCCTAACCCTAACACTAAACCTAACCCTAACCCTTACACTAACCCTAACCCTAATGCTAACAGTTTCACTAACCCTAAACCTAACCCAAACCCTAACCATAACACTAAACTTAACCCTAACTCTAATCCTAACATCTACACTAACGATAAACCTATCCCTAACATTAACACTATCCCTAACCCTAAATTTAAGGCTAACCCTAACACTAACCCTAACCCTAATCCTAGCACTAACTCTAACCCTAACTCTAGCCCTAACCATATCCCTAACCCTAACAAAAAACCTAATCCTACCCCTAACACTAACCATAACACAAACCCTAATTCTATCCTAATTCTACACTAAACTTAACACACACCCTAATGCTAACCATAACCCTAACCCTAACCTAAACCTAACCCTAAATCTAACCTATCCCTTACCCTAACCCTAACCCTAACACTAACCCTAAAACTAATCTTAAATCTAGTGATAACACTGACAATTAACTTAACCCTAAATCTAACCATAAATCTAACCCTAACACAAAACTTAACCCCAAACCTAAAACTAACCCTAATCTGAATCCTTACCCTAACCATAAGCCTAACCCTAACCCTAACACTCATCCTAACACAAACCCAAACACTAACCCTAACAATAAGCTTAACCATAACCCTAACACTAACACTAACACTAACTAAATCGATAACCATAACCCTAACACTAACACTAAACTTAAACCTATCCCTAACACTACAAAACCCTAACACTAAACATATCCCTAACCCAAACACTAACCCTAACCCCAAACCGAACCCTATCACTAACCCTGACCCCAACAGTAAACGTAATTCTAACAATAACTCTAAACTTATCACTAAACATAACTCTAACCCTAACCCTAACACTATCCCTAAACCTATCCCTAAAAATAACACTAAACCTAACCCTAACTGTAATGCTTACGCTAACACTAAACCTAACACTAAATCTAAACTTAATACTAAGCCTAACCCTAAACTTAATACGAACCCTAATACTAATCCTAACACTAACACTAAACCTAATCCTAATCCTAACCCTAAACCTAACACTAACCCTAACTGTAACCCTAACACAAAAACTAAACTGAACCCTAACCCTAATTCTCTCACTAATCTAACCCTAACCCTAAACCTACACTAACCCTAACCCTTAGACTAACCCTAACCCTAAAACTAACCATAACCCTAACAGTGACACTAATCTTAACCCTAACACTAAACCTGTCAAAAATCCCAACCCTAAACCTAAACCTAATTCTAACCCTAACACTAACACTAAAAGTAACATTAACCCTATCCCTAACCGGAAATGAAACACTAAACCTAACCATAACAGTAACACTAACCCAGACCCTAACCTTAACACTAAACTAACCCTAATCTTAACCGAAACCCCAACCCTAACCAGACAGTAACACAAACCATAACCCTAAGCCTAACACTAACCCTAACCCTAACCCTAACACTTACCCTAACTCTAACACTAACCCTAACCAAAACCTAACCCTAACACAAACACTAATGCTTACCATAACCCTAACACTAACCTAACCCTAACCCTAAAGCTAACCTAAATCTTACCGTAATACTAACCTAACACTAACCCTAAAACTAATCTTAACCTAAATCTAAAGATAACACTATCAATACACTTAACCCTAAACCTAACCCTAAATCAAACCCTAACACCAACCTTAACCCTAACCCTAACTTAAACCTAACCCTAACACTAATCATAACACTAACCTGAATCCTAAACTTAACTGTCACTCTAACCCTAACCCTAACCCTCACGCTAACACAAACATTTACACCAACCATTACACTAACCCTGAACCTAACCTTAAACCTAAAACTAACCCTAACCCTAACCCTCACACTAACACTAACAATAACTCTATCCATAACTGTAAACCTAACCCTAACACTTACCCTAAGGCTAAACCTAATCGTAACCCTAAACCTACCTCTAACACAAACCCTAACCCTAAACCTAACCCTAACACTAACACTAACCCTAACCCTAACACCAACCCTAACCCTATCATTAACCATAACTTTTACACTATACCTGACACTAACACTAACCCTAATTCTAACTCTAACATGAACCCTGATGCTAAACTAACCCTAACCATAACACCTACCCTAACACTGTACCTAACCCTAATCCTAATTCTAACACTAACCCTAAGGCTAACCCTAAACCTAACCCTAGACATAACTGTAATCCTAACAGTAACCCTAACCCTAATCCTAAACCTAAACCAAACACTAACACTAGCCCTAACTGTAACATGAATTGTAAATGTAACCCTAACTCTAACTTAACCCTAACCATAACCCTAACCTAACCCTAACCTTTATCCTAACACTAACCCTAACTCTTAAATGAACCATAACCGTAACTGTAACCCTATTCCTAACCCTAACCCTAACCTAACCTAACCCTAACCCTAACCCCAACCCTAAACAGAACACTAATTCTTCCCATAACCTTAAAACTAACCCTAAACCTAACCCTAACCCTCACTCTAACCTAAATTCTAATCTTAATGCTAACCCTAACCTAACCCTAACCCTAATACAAAAACTAACCCTAACCCTAACTCTAACAAAAATCATAACCGTAACCCTAACCCCAACCCTAACCCTAACCCTTGCCTAAACTTAACCCTAAAACTAACCCTAACACTAAATCTAACCCTAATCCTACAACTAACCCTAAATCCAAACCTAACCCTATAACTAACACTAAGGCTAACCCTAACCCTAAGCTTAACACTAACTATAATACTAAACCTAACCCTAAGTTTAACAGTAACCGTAACCTAAATCTAAAGATAACACTACCAATTAACTCACCTAACCTAACCCTAACACTAACTGTAACCCTAACACTAACTCTAACACAAACCATAACCCAAACCCTAACACTAACCTTAATACTAATTCTAACCCTTCACCTAACTCTAAAACGAAACCTAACTCTAAACCTAATCCTAACCCTAACACTAACCCTATCCCTATTCCTAACCCTAACTGTAACCCTAACCCTAACCCTAATGCTAACCCTAACACAAACCCTAACCGAAACCATAACCGTAACCTAAACTAACCCTTATCATAACCCTTACCTACCCTAAACCTAACCCTGACTTTAACCCTACACCTATCACTAACCCAAGCCTAACCTTAACTCTAAAACGAACACTAACCCTAACCATAATCCTAACATTAACCTTAAACTTAACTTTAACCCTAACACTAACCCGACCCCTAACTCTAACCTTAAATTTACCCTAATTCTAAACATAACACTAACCATAACCCTAATCCTAATCCTAACCTAAACACAAATACTAAACCTATACCTAATCCTAACAAAACCTAACCCTAAACCTAACACTACCCTAACTCTAATCTTAACTCTAAAACTAATCCTAACCACAAACCTAAACATAAACCTAACCCTTGCTAACACTAAACCTAAACAAAACCCTAAACTTAACACTAACCCTAAACCTAACCCTAACCTAACCATAACACTAACCCTAACCCTAAACATAACTTTAACACTAACCCTAACCCTAAACCTAACACTACCCCTAAACTTAACACTAAACCTATCCCTAACACTAAACCTAAACCTAAACTTAATCCTATCTTTAAAATGATCTCAAACCCTAACCATACCAATAACCCTAATCCTAACCCAAAACCTAACCCTAACAGAAACACTAACCCTAACTCTAATCCTAAATCTAACCCAAACACCAACCCTAACCCTAACATAACCCTAAACCTAACCCTAACCTAAGTATAACCCTAACCCTAACCCGAACTCTAACCCTAACCCTTACCCTTACTTTAACCCTACCACTAACCCTAAACCTAACCCTAAACCTAACACTGACCCTAACGAAAAACCTAAACCTAAAACTAATTCTAACCCTAACCCTAAACCTAACCCTAAACCTCATCCTAACCCTAATTCTAAACCTAAAACTAATCCTAACACTAACCCAAAACCTAACTTCAACCTAACTCAAACATTAATTATAACCATAGCCCTAACACTAATACTAAGCCTAACCCTAATCCTAACCCAAATATGAACCCTAACTCTAATCCTATCTGTAACCCTAACACAAACCCTAAACGTAACACTAACCCTAACCCTAAACCTAAATCTAACCCTAACACTAACCTTATCCCAAACACTAAAACTAACCTTAACCCTAAAGTTAAGCTATCCCTAACCTTAACACTCACCCTAACACTAAACCTAACCCTAACCCTAAACCTTGAACTTACGCTAACCCTAATGCCAACCCTCATGGTAACCCTAACACTAATTCTAAACCTAACCCTAACTCTAACCCTAACACTAACCCTAACTGTAACCCTAACAATACACCTAATTATAACCCTAACCCTAACTCTAACACAAACCATAACCCACACCATAACCCTAAACCTAACCCAACAATAACCCTAAACCTTACCTAAACCTAACACTAACCCTGACACTAACCTTAAAAATAAAGCTAAAATTAACTCTAACCCTGACTTTATCCATAACTCTAACACTACCCAAACACAAACACTAAAACTAACCCTAAACCTAAACCTAACCTAACCCTAAACCTAACACTCACCGTAACCCTAACACTAACACAAACCATAATCATAACCCTAACACTAACCTAACCCTATCCCTACCACTAACACTAACTCTAAACCTAAACATTACCATAACTTTAACCCTAACACTAACCCTAACATTAAAATTATCCCTAACACTAATGTTTTAAACCTAACCCTAAACCTAAACCTATTTCGAATTGTAAACCTAACCTTAATACTAACACAAACCCTAACACTAAGCCTAAAACCAACCCTCACCTAACTCTAACCCAAACCCTAACACTAAACCTAACCTTAAACCTAAACTTATCACTAAACCTAAACCTTACCCTAACCCTAACACTAAACCTAACCCTAACCTATCACTAACCCTATTACTAACCGTAACCCTAACACTAATTCTGAAACATACCCTAACCCTAACTGTAAGCCTAACCCTAACGCTAACACTAACACTAATTTTAAACATAACCCTAACACTAATTCTAACACTAATTTTAACCTAAACTTATTCCTACACCTAAACATTACCCTATCCCTAACACTAATCCTAACACAAACCCTAACTGAAACCCTACCTCTAAACCTAACCCAATCCTAACTCTAACCCTAACCCTTACATAATGCTAACCATAACCCTAACACTAATAATAAAACTAAAGCTAAAACTAACCCTAACCCTAACACTATCCCTAACCATAACTCCAAACCTAACCATAACACTAAACGTAACTCTAAACCTAACCCTAACACTATACCTAAACCTATCACTAACCCTAACACTATACCTAACCCTAACCATAACCCTAACACTAACACAAAATTTAACACTAAACCTAAACCTAACATGAATCCTAACCCTAATATGAACTCTAAACCTAACACTAACACTAACCCTAACCCTAACCTAATTACTATCATTAATCCTAACCCTAAACCTAACACTAAACCTAAAACTAATCCTAACCCTAACTCTAACACTAACTCTAACTGTAACCCTAAAATGAAACCTAGTCCGAACCCTAACCCTAATCCTATCACTAACCTAATCGTAACCCTAAACCTACACTAACCCTAAACCTAACCATAACCCTAACACTAACACTAACCCTAAAACTAACACTAACCCTAACACTAACCCTAACACAAACCTTAACCAAAACCATAAAGCTAACCCTAAACTATCCCTAACCCTAACCCTTACATAACACTTAACCTAACCCTAACCCTAATCCTAACACTAACCTTAATCCCAACCCTAACTCAATCACTAATACTAAGCCTAAAACTAACCTAAACCTAACACTAACACTAATCCTAACTTTTAACCCTAACCCTAACACTAGCATTTACTGTAATCCTAACCCTAACTGTAACACTAACCCAACCCTAACCATAAAACGAAGCTAACCCTAACCTTAACTGAAACTGTAACCCTAACCCTGTCCTAACAGAAACCCTAACCCTAACACTAACACAAACCCAAACCATAACCATAACCCTAACTCTAAAACTAAAACTAAGCCTAACCACAACCCTAACTCTAATCCTAAACTTTACACTAAAATTAACACTAACCCTAAAACTAATCCTATCACTAACCCAAAACCTAACCCTAATCCTAACCATAACACTAAACCTAAACCTAACCCTAACCCAAACACTAACACTAACCCTAAACCTATCCCTAGCCTTAACACTGTCCCAAACCCAAAACCTAATACTAACCTTAACACTAAACCTATACCTAAAACTAAATTTAACCCTAACACTAAACCTAAATCTAACCCTACTACTAACCCTAAACCTAACCCAAATTCTAACCCTAACCCTAACACTAACCTAAACCCTAACCCTAACCCTAACTCTAAAACTCAACCTAAGCCTAAACAGAACCCTAATCCTAACCCGAAACCTTACACTAATATTAATGCTAACCCTAGCACTAACCCTATCCCTAACACTAAACCTAACCCTAACCCTAACCGTAACACTAAACCTAAACCTAACCCTAACCCAAACACTAACACTAACTCTAAACCTATTCCTAGCCTTAACACTATCCACAACCCAAAACCTAACACTAACCCTAACACTAAACCTATATCTAAACCTAAACCTAACCATAACACTAAATATAAATCTAACTCTACTACTAAACCTAAACCTAACTCAAATTCAAATTTTAACCCTAACACTAAGCTTAACACTAATCCTAACCATAACCATTACCATAATGCTAACCCAAACACCAATCCTAACCCAAACCCAAACCATAACCCTAACGCTAATACTAAACCTTACACAAACCCTAAACCTAATCTTAACCCTAACACTAACCATAATCCTAACCCTAGCTATAATTCTACCACTAACCCTAACCCTAACCGTAAACCTAACAATAACCCTAACCCTAAAAGTAACCTAACCCTAACACAAAGGCTAATACTAACTCTAAATCTCACTCTATCCCTAACCCTACCCCTAACCTTAAACCTAAACCTAAAACGATCCCTCACCCAAACATTAATTCTAACCCTAACCCTAACCCTTAACCTAAACATAACACTAAACCTAAATATATCCCTAACAAAACCCTAACCCTAACCCTAACCGTAACTTTAACACAAACCCTAACTCTACCTTAACCCTAAAACTAACCCTAACCCTAGCCCTAACCGAAACACTAACCCTAAACCTAATACTAACCCTAACACTAAACCTAACCCTAACACTAACCCTAACCCTAAACCTATCCCTAACATCAACACAATCCCTAACCTTAAGCTTAACCTAACCCTAACCCTAACCCTGAACCTAACCCTAACCCGAATGCTAATACTAACCCTAAACCTCACCCTATCCCTAACCCAAACCCTAAACCTAATCCTAACACTAACCCTAACCCAAATATTATTATTAACCCTAACTATAAACCTAAACCTAAACAGTATACTAAACCTAAACATAACACTAACCTGAACCCTAAACCTAACCGTAAATTTAACTGACAACCTAACCCTATCCTTAACCCTAAAACTAACGATAACCCTAACCCTAAACCAAACACTAACCCTAACTTAATGCTAACCCTAACACTAATCCTAACCCTATCTGCCACGGTCTGGCTGGGCACACAATCACAAGCCACCACACAGCTTGTAGATTCAAACATCAACTCTTTATTCCCGAACTCACACCAGCCATCTACAATCACGTTCTGGGGAAATCCAAGTTCACTGCCCAAATGCACCTCCACTGGGCTTCTATCTCCCAAAAGAATACTGACTGAATCCCGTGAGAACTCAAGGGGAACTCAGGCAGCAGGATACGCCCTATTCCCAGGAGGAGTAATCTTAAACCTGGAACACCCTAATCTGCCTTGGTCCTTGAGCAAGGTCACCTACATTCAATGTCACTGCAAAATGTCAGCAACATGGGGTACGCTGGCAAGGAAATTGTCATACATACTTAGCTAATGGCTCCCAGCATCTCCCCCCTTCTGATTAATTAAACAACAAGCAATGTGGCTTAAGGACCGTGCCTGGTAGGTTGTCCAATTCAACATATAGTTCTTACCCGTCATCGGAAAACTGACCTTTAGGTGTCAGCCTCCTGTCTTAGGTTGATACCACTGCAATCGAAACATACCAGTCACTGACTACCGGTCCAGCATACAGCCATACTTGTGGATAGGTCTATGCACCAGTGGGGGGGGGTGAGGTTCTTTGCCTCACCTCTGTTAGCCCCCAAATTTGGCCTTGGTGCTGGTGGGGGAGTGAGGTTAATGTGGCTTAAGGACCGTGCCTGGTATGTTGTCCAATTCAACATATGGTTCTTACCGTCATCGGGAAACTGACGTTTAGGCATCAGCCTCCTGTCTTAGGTTGATACCACTGCAATTGGATCATACCTGTCACTGACTACCGGTCCAGCATATAGCCATTGGCCCCCAAATTTTAGACCATCACTAGCAGAAGGGAGGAGGATACAGAAATGCCACAAGACCAAGCCAATTGACGGCTACTTGGGAAAAATTGCATCACTGGTGACACCATCAGCAAAGATATGCCAGCACTACCATAATTAACATGGGGTGCACTGGCAAGGAAATAAAAATTGCATCACTGGTGACACCATCAGCAAAGATATGCCAGCATTACCACAATTCGCTGCACCAAACAATGGTTACATAGTTCAGGCAAGTTTTGCAAGCAGTTCAAAGCGGAGGAATCTATCAATATGTCCATTTCCTCCCCAAATCCATTTCCTCCCAAAGTAAGTTGACTCCTTGATTGAGCATTTCTTGTTGAGTTATATTCATTGATGCATCAGTTTATACAGCTTACTGTGATAGCTATCATAGAAGCTGTAGTTTGGTTTTATCTTTGTCTTCACCAGCACTGGGATGAAGATAGGAATTCTGGCAATGATGCTAAAAAGATATTATCCTGAAAAGAATTATTAAATATAATGAAAAGGAAAGGTGAAAGTAAACAAACAGATCTGTTAACCTACTTTAAAAACAATCCTTAAAAGCTGTTTACCTAATTAAAATTAGTAAACAAACAGATCTGTTAACCACCTTTAAAAACAATCCTTAACAGCTGTTTACCTAATTTAAATTAAACCATTTAAATCACGTGAATAAAAAAAAATAATAATAATTCGGATCCATTTTTTCATGAGCGCTCCTCATATAAGAAATATGGACATACGCACATACACACATACAACACAAGAGTGTACACAAACGTACAACACATAAGAAAATAGTAAAGGCTTTGTAGCTTTACCTGGGTGAAATCTCCATTGCAATGTTTAAAAACTCCACAGTCAAAAAATAAAACTGATCAGAAAAACATTAACCTAGGTTTGTATGAGCTCAAAAAATAAAAATAGAACTTTATGATGTGGAAAAATGCAATAATAAAATAGCTATTGAAAAAAGCATCCTGGTTAATCACTGTCACAGATGTAAGAATGGCCAAGCTGGAGTTCTGGATATCAGCTGTTATGGATTTGAGTCAAATCATCTTCTTTTCGATCTGTAGAAATTGTTTTAGTTAATCTCTCTGGAATCCAAATCGGCTGCTGTTCTCCCTGTGGAAAAACACAAACAGACCCCCGACTCCAATCAATCACTGGGTCACGACCTTTCCATTGTCCTGTTAGAATATCTTTCCAAAGTACATATGCCTTTCCGCAGCACTAAGTCCTGATGAATCCAAATTTAAAAAGTTTAGAGTAAAAAGCGTTATTTTAAGTTTATCTTTGGGGGATATATACCCCCTTCCAATTCCCTCTTTTTGCTTTAATAAGTATGTTTTAATAGTTTTATAAGCTCTTTCAACTATGCCTTGTCCCTGTGGATTGTATGGGATTCCTGTTATATGAGTAATACTAAATGATGAGCAAAATTGTTTAAAAGAGGTAGAGGTATAGCCATGACCAATATCGGTTTTTAACTGTTTAGGAATGCCCACAGTGGCAAAATTTTGTAAGCAATGAGCTATAACATCTTTAGTTTTTTCTCCGGCATGAAGGGAGCCCATCAAAAATCCAGAAGAAGTATCGACTGTAACGTGTAAATATTTTAATTTTCCAAATTCTGGCAAGTGTGTGACATCCATCTGCCAAATATGGTTAGGTATCAGTCCTCTAGGATTGACTCCAAGATTAATTTGTGGTAAAAATGTCACACAATTTTGACATTGTTTTATTATATGTCTGGCTTGTTCCTTAGTTATTTTAAAACTCTTTTGTAAAGTATTACATGAAACCTTTTATGAAAATTTGTAGCTTCTTCGAATGTAGATACAATATGTATGTCATGTGTAATTTTATCTGTTAAATCATTGCCCAAACTTAGGGCTCCAGGCAATCCTGTATGTTCCCTAATATGTCCTATAAAGAATGGATCTTTTCTGTGCCAGATTAGACTTTGTATAGTGGAAAACAAAGAAAAAACAGTAGAAGAAGGGGAAATCCTACCAGCATCTTCAAGAGAGACTATTGCATTAACTACATACTGACTATCAGAAAATAAATTAAATACAGAATCTTTAAACATCACAAAAGCTTGTAAAACTGCATTAAGCTCTACCTTTTGAGCTGATTGTTTGGGTACTAAAAATGTAAAAGTTTGATCAGGTGTAACAATTGCTGCTGTACCATTATTTGATCAATCAGTGAATATATTTGGAGCATTCATGATAGGTGTTTTTCTTGTCATTTTTGGAAAAATTGCAGGATGCAATGACCAAAAAGACAATAAAGGATTAGATGGTAAGTGGTTATCAAATGAAACATTACATTTGCACATGATTATTGCCCAAGTATTTAACTCATTAATTAACTCATCAATTTGATTCATAGTATAGGGAGTAATAATTTTATTGGGAGAAATTCCAAACACTCCCTTTGCTGCTTTTATTCCTTTGAATATTAATTGTCCTACAGCCTCAGGATACCTAGTAAGAATAGTGTTAGGAGAATAAGATAAATGTATCCATAATAATGGACCTTCTTGCCAAAATACTCCTGTAGGAATATTTTTTTGTTGGTAGTACAATAAATAATAAAGGCAAACTTATATCAATTCTATCCAAATGTATATTTTTCATACATGTTTCAATAATTTTTAATGCCTTTTTTGCTTTAGGAGTTAACATGCGGGGTGAATTTGGATCTGATGGACATTTTAGAATATCAAATAAAAGTCCCAAATCTCCTGTTGGTATACCTAGATAAGGCCTTATCCAATTTATGTCTCCCAATAACTTTTGAAAGTCGTTAAGTGATTTGAGTTGATCTACTCGTATTTGAATTTTTGGTGGACGGACAATGGTTGAGGATAATAGAACTCCTAAATAATTAATTGGAAAATTTAATTGTACTTTATCTATTGCTATCTCTAGATTATAATTTTTTAATAAGTTTGTAAGTGTGGCATAACATTCCAGAAATATGTTTTTATCTTTATGTGCCAATAATACATCATCCATATAGTGAAATATTTGTAGTTCAGGATTTTGATTTCTAAGTGGCTGGATTGCTCTGTTAACATATATTTGACACATAGTTGGACTGTTAGCCATCCCTTGAGGGAGTACTTTCCATTCATATCTCTGATCAGGACCTTCATGATTTAATGCAGGGATAGTAAATGCAAAATGTGGACTATCATCGGGATGAATTGGAATTGAAAAAAAAAAACAATCTTTAATATCTAT
Organism: Marmota monax; assembly: GCF_021218885.2. Taxonomy (NCBI): domain Eukaryota; kingdom Metazoa; phylum Chordata; class Mammalia; order Rodentia; family Sciuridae; genus Marmota; species Marmota monax. The sequence goes on from NW_026694652.1 coordinate 31,496, forward strand.
AGCTAAAACATGCCATGTTTTTGGCAAAACAGACAATTGAGGAATCCCTGATTGAGCAGGTCCCATAATAACCATCTCATTTTAATGGCTCTTAAATCTTGCAATGATCTCCATTTAACAGATTTCTTTTTGATGACAAAAATGGGAGTATTTTGGGGAGATGCAGAAGGTTGTATATGTCCTTCTGCTAATTGTTCTTTGACCAGGTCATGGGCTGCTTTTATCTTTCTTTAGTCAGGGGCTACTGAGGAACCCATAATGGTGTTTCTGATTTCCAAGTAATTTTTATTGTCTCAGTGCCCTTTCTGAAAATCCAACCCATGTCTGTCTGTTCCTTGATCTATTTGTTCTGGTGCTGCTATACCTTGCCCTTGTTTTCCTAATCTTTTTTCTTCCCTAAAGCCTTGTCTAGCCCTAGTAGTGGGCGTATTAGGATTGATGTTATTTGTTAATGCCAAACCTAATTGATCTAGGACATCTCGTCCCCATAAATTTATAGGAAGATGATCCAATACATATGGCTGTATAGTTCCTTCACATCTTTCAGGATCCTTCCAATCTAATATCATAGAACTTCTATGGGGATGAGTCGCCACTCCTAGGCCTCGAAGCGTTTGAGTGGCTTGTTGTAATGGCCAATGTTTTGGCCATTCTTGACGAGATATGATGCTAAGGTCAGCTCCTGTGTCCAGTAGTCCATTAAACTCATGACCTTGAATATTTAGTTTTAGCATTGGGCGAGGATCTAAATTTAAAGACAACATAGCCCAATCTACACCTGTGGAGCCTAATCCCCTGGAACCTCTTTCTACACTATGACTAGGAAATGTATTATGTAGGCTGGGTATTATTAACAACTGTGCTATTCTATCTCCAGGTGAAATTACTGATATACCTCTTGGAGAACTAGCTATAATTTTTATTTCACCTACATAATCGGGATCAATTACCCCAGGACTTATCATAAGTCCTTTTAATGTAGATGAACTACGTCCCAATAATAAGCCTACTGTTCCTTGGGGAAGAGGTCCTTTTACTCCTTTGGGAATGATTTAAACTCCCATCTCTGGAGTTAATACTGCTCTGGCAGAGGCACAGATGTCCAACCCTGCGCTCCCTCGGGTTTGTCTGATGAGGGATTTAATGGACAATGTGTCCTGGGCACTAGCCTGATGGTGTTGCTGGGTTCCTCCACTGCCCCGTAGATTTGTGGTTGTGGGCCCCGGAGCATTTGGCCCCCCTGTCCGTTTTTTGGCAATGGAGCCTGATGCCTTTCTCCACGATATCGTGGATAAATACCTGGTCTTTGTCCGTTTTTCGATAAAGGAGTACCCTCTATGGTGGTTTGAGAACGGCATTCATTAGCCCAATGTCTCCCTCTACGGCATCGTGGGCAAATACCCGGTATTCTATTCCTTTGATACCTACTTTGTTAAACTCTCCTCCTTTGTGGCAATTCCTTTTCAAATGTCCTGTTTGTTCACAATCATAGCATGTTTTTTGCCTGGCATCTAAAGCCTGTTGTACTGCAGCTGCCAAGACTTGCCCTTGTTCATTAATATCTCTACATAATTTAGTATATGTGTTTAAATCTTCATGTCTCCATGGTCTAATAACCTCTCTGCAGCAACGATTTGCTTGGTCATAAGCCAGTTGTTTTATTAATGGCATTGCTTGTTCTGTATCCCCCAAAATTTTGGCAGCCGTTTGAATTAGCCTATCTACAAAGTCAGCGTAAGGTTTATTAGCTCTCTGTATTACCTTAGATAGCTGACCTTGTAAATCTCCATGTCCTTGTCTTTCATGCCCTAACTGCGTCTGCAGCAATTTGTGCATATATAGCAGGATCATATTCAATTTGTTGCCGTTGACCCTCATAAGGTCCTTTTCCTAAAAACATATCTAGATTTCTTTGAGGGTAACCGGCTTCTGTATTTCGCCTAGCTGTCTCCGCGCAAAATTCCTCATTGGCAACCTTCCATAACAAATATGGTCCTCCATTTAGTACAGATTTACACATGCTAGCCCAATCTGCTGGCGTCATGTCCAAGTTAGTAATGGACTCGACCACGCTTACCGTGAAGGGAGCTTGGGGACCATAGGTTGTTACAGCCTCCTTTAACTGCTTCACTGTTTTAAAATCTAAAGCACGGTGAATTCGCTGCCCTCCTGCCTGTTCAAGTACAAGGCATGCTAATCTTGAGGTCCTGTCTCAGGATCCCATTTATCAACTACGGGGTTTGAGGGCCACTCAGCTGTCTCCATCGGTGGGGCTGTTGGTTGAATTACACCCTCTTGTGATAAAACGGAGTTAGTAACAGCCTCCTGTTGTGGCCTTTTTCCTAACAACCCCTTTTCCTTTAAATTTTCTTCCTCCGTCTGACTAGCTCCAGAGACCTTATCTTTTGCTTGATCTAAAATGTCTTTCTCCATGGTCTGAACCTCTAACAATTTACTTAACATCTTTTTGGTTTGTTTTTTACTAATTTCTAATCTACTATAAAGATAACGCAACCCAATAAGATAACACAAAACAAAACCGAAACTGAATGAAACAAAAACGGAATAAAAAATTGTTGTATCAATTTTCTCTTCCTCAGGGCCGACAAACTTCAAACCTTTAGTCAACCATTTTTTCCAGTTTGCCTGAGAAATTTCTAGGGATAGGCAGCTTGAAACAAAAACAAGATAAATCAAAACAATAACACATTGTTTTTGGAATTGGTCACCCATTCTTTCGCTCTTCCTCAGGGGCGAGCAATTTCACTTACCTCCAAGCTTCAGAAGTTCCCTGCACGGGATGCCAAATGCCACAGTCTGGCTGGGCACACAATCACAAGCCACCACACAGCTTGTAGATTCAAACAGCAACTCTTTATTCCCGAACTCACACCAGCCGTCTACAATCACGTTCTGGGGAAATCCACGTTCACTGCCCAAATCCACCTCCACTGGGCTTCTATCTCCCAAAAGAATACTGACTGAATCCCGTGAGAACTCAAGGGGAACTCACGCAGCAGGATACGCCCTATTCCCAGGAGGAATAATCTTAAACCTGGAACACCCTAATCCGCCTTGGTCCTTGAGCAAGGTCACCTACATTCAATGTCACTGCAAAATGTCAGCAACATGGGGTACGCTGGCAAGGAAATTGTCATACCTACTTGGCTAATGGCTCCCAGCACCTATCCCTAACAATAACCCTAACCCTAACACTATCACTAACACTAACCCTAATCCTAACCAAAACCCTAAACTTATCCCTAACCAAAACACAAAACCTAACCCTAATCCTAACATTAACCCTAAAAAAACCCAAACACTAACACTTATACTAACCCTAACCCTAAACTTAAACCTAAAACTAATCACAACCCTGACACAAAACCTAACACTCACCATAACCATAACCCTAATGTAACCCTAACCCTAACCCTAACCTAAACCTTAACCTAACCATTACCCTAACACTAACCCTAAAACTAACCTTAACCTAAATCTAACGATAACCTAACAATAAATTTAACTGTAAACCTAACCCTAAATCCAACCCTAACACAAACCTTAACCCTTACCCTAACCCAAACCTAACCCTAACCCGAACCCTAACCCTACCTTGAATCCTAACCACACGCCTAACCCGAACTCTAACCCGAACACTCATTCTAACACAAACCCTAACACGATCACTAACACTAACCCTAACCCTAACCTTACCCCTAAACCTAAAACTACCCCTAAACCTAACCTTAACACAAACACTAACTCTATCTATAACCTTAACTGTAACCCTAACACTTACTCTAAACCTAACCCTAACACGAACCCTAACACTAAACTTAACCCTATTCCTAACACTATCCCTAACTCTAAACCTAAACCTAAAACTATCACTAACAATAAACCAAACCCAAATGTGAACCGTAATTCTAAACCTAACTGTAAAACTAACATGAAACCTAACCTTAACCCTAACCCTAACACTAACACTAACCCTAAACCTAATCCTAACCCTAACATTAAACCTAACCCTAACCCTAATCATAACACTAACCCTAACCCAGACACAAACCCTAACCCAAACCATAACCCTAACCCTAACCTAACCATAATGCTAACCCTTACTTAAACCTAACCATAATCCTAACCTTAAAAATAGCCCTAAAACTAACCATAATCCTAACACTAACTTGATCCCTAAACTTAACAATTTCACAAGGCCCAACCCTGACCCAAACTGTAACCCTAACTGTAAGCCTAAACCTAACCTATCCTTAAACTTAACCTTAACACTAACCCTAACCCTAACTCTAACCCAAACCTAACCCTAACCCTAAACCTAACCTTAACCTGAATCCTAACTGTACGCATAACCCTTACTCTAACCCAAAACCTCACTGTAACACACAACCTAACACTAACCCTAAAACTAACCCTAACTGTAACACTAACCCTAATCCTAACCTTATCCCTAAACCTAAAACTAATCCTGTACCTAACCCTAACACTAACTCTATCTGTAACACTAACCCTAACCCTAAAATTTACACTTACCATAACCCAAACCCTAACCGTAACCCTAGCATGAACCCTAACCCTAACTCGAATCCTAACACTAACCGTAACTCTATCTCTAGCCTTAACCTTAACCCAAAACCTAAATCTAAAACTATCACTAACCCTAAACCAAACCCTAACCCTAAACGTAACCCTAACACTAACCCTAAGCCTAATCCTAACGCTAAAACAAAACCTAACGCTAACCCTAACACTAACTCTAACCTTAAATATAATCCTGAGCCTAACCCTAACCCAAACACAAACCCTCACCCAAACCATAACCTAACCCTAACCTAATCATAATGCTAACCCTTACCTAAACCTAACCCTAATCCTAACCCTAACAATAGCCCTGACACTAACCATAATCCTAACACTAACATTCACCATAAACCTAACCATTCCACTAGGCTCAACCCTGACCCAAACTCTAACCCTAATCCTAAAGCTAAACCTAACCCTAAACTTAACACTAAAACTAACCATAAACCTAACCCTAACACGGACCCTAAGCCTAACCATAACCCTAACCCTAAAAAGAACCCTAACACGAACCCTAACCCTAACACTAACCCTAACCCTAAACTTAATCCTAACCCTAACACTAAACCTAACTAAACCTAATTCGAACACTAACTCTAACTTTAAACCTAATCTTAACCCTAATCCTAAGAAAAACCCTAACCCGAACCATAACCCTGATCTTTATATAAACCTAATCCTCAAACTTATGTAACCTTAACCCTAACAATAACCCAAACACTAACCCTAATCCTAATGCAAAACCTAAAACTAACCCTCACTCTTACCGTAACACTAAACTTGTCACTAACCCTAACATTAACCCTAACCCTATCCTAAGCCTAACACTAACTGTAACCATAACCTAACCCTAACACTAATCCTAACCCTAACACTTACCCTGACCATAACTCTAACCCTAACCCTTACCCTAACACAAAACCTTATCCCCAACCCTAACCCTAAGACAAACCCTAACCCTATACCTAGCACTACCCTAACCATAAACCTAAACCTAACTCTAAAACTAACACAAAACCTAACCCTAACCCTAACACTAACCCTAACTGTAACTCTAACCCTAACAAAAACCCTAACCCCAACCCTAACACTAAGACAAACCCTAACCCTAAACTTAATACTACCCTAACCCTAACTCTAAAACTAACACTAAACCTAACCAGGAACCTAACCCTAACCCTAACTGTTAATAACACTAAAAATAACCCTAAACTTAACACTAACTCTAAAACTAAACTTAACCTTAAACCTAACCAGACAGTAACCCTAATCCTAAACCTATTACTAATCTTAACACCTAACCCTAACTCTAATCCTAATGCTAACACTAACACAAACAATATCACTATCACTAACACTAACCCTAAACCTAACCCTAACCCTAACCCTACCACTAAATTTAACCCTAACCTAAACCATAACCTTAACCCTAACACTAAACCTAATGCTAACCCTAACACTAAAACTAACTAAAACACCAAATCTAACCCATAACCCTAACTTTAACACTAACACTACTTCTAACACTAAACCTAAACCTAACACTAACCCTAAACTTAATCCTAAACCTAACACTAAACCTAACCCAAACAATAACCAAGACACTAACACTAACACTAACCTTAATCCTAACAGTAACATTAAAACTAACCCTAAAACTGTTATCTAATGCTAAACCTAATAATAACCCTGACACTAACCCTAACCCTAACCTAACACAAAGCATAATCATAACCATTTCACTAAGCCTAATCACAAGCTAAACTCTAACACTAACTCTAACACTAACCCTAAAACTTTAACTCTAAACCTAACCCTAACCCTCACCCTTACTTAACCATAACCCTAACTCTAACACAAACACTAAACTTAACCCTAACCCAACCCCTAAAACTAACCCTAAACTATCCCTTACCCTAACCTTAACCTAAACCAAACCCTAACACTAACCATAACACTAACTCTAACCTTAATCTTAAACCTAACCCTCACTCTTACGCTAAACCTAAACCGTACCCTAACACTAACCCTAACCATAACAGGAACCTTAACCCTAATCCTAAACCTCTCTCATCCCTAAACATAACCCTAACATAAACATATACCTAACACTAACCTGAACCCTAACACTAAATGTAACCATAACCCTTAATGAAACCTAAACCGTAACCATAACAAAAAAACTAACCGTAACCCTAACACTAAACCTAACACTAACATAACACTAACCCTAAATCTATCCCTAACCCTAATCCTAACACAAACCCTAACCCAAACCATAACGCTAACCCTACTAACCATGACTCTAATGCTTACCTAACACTAACCCTAATCCTACCTCTAACACTAACCCTAAACCAAACCCTAATACAAACCCTAAACCTAACCATACCACTAAGCCTAACCCTCACCCAAACCCTAACAGCATCCTAAAACTAATGCTAAAGCTAACATTAACCCTAACCCTAACAGAAACCCTAACCCTAACTCTAACCCTAATCCTAATCCTAACACTAACATTAACCCTAACCCTAAATCTAAACCTAATCCTCAACTAACCCAAACCCTAAAACTAATACTAACCCTAACCCTAACACTAACCCTAAACCTAACTATATCCCTAACCCAAACACTAACAGTTACTTTTGACTTAACCCTAACCCTAAAACTAACTCTAACCGTAACCAAACCCTTAAATTAACAGTAACCCTAACACATACCCTATCCCTAAAACTAACAGGAACTCTTACCTAACCCTAACCCTAACACTTACCCTAAACATAACCCTAACACTAGCTTTAACCCTAACCCTAACCTACCCTAAATTTAACCTAATCCTAACTCTAATTTCTAACCATAATCATAACCCTAAACATAACCCTAACAGTAACCCTAACACAAACCCTAACCCTAACCCAAAGACTAACCCTAACCCTAATCCTAGCCCTAATACTAACCAAAATTTTACACTAACATTAATTATAAGCATAACCCTAAAGCTAAACCTAAACCTTAACCTAACCCTAACCATAATTCTAGCACTAAATTTAACCCTAACCCTAACACTAAACCCAACCCTAACCCTAACTGTAACACAAAACCTAACCGTAACCAGAACCCTAACCTTAATCTAACCGTAACCCTAACCCTAAGAGTAACCTAACACTAAACCTAACCCTAACCCTGACACTAACCCTAAATTAACCCTATCCATAACACTAACCCTAACACTAACAATAACCCTATCACAAAACCTAACGCTTATCCTAACCCAAACACTAACACTAAACCTAATTCTAACACTAACCAAAACACTTAACCTAATCCTAGCTTTAATCCTAACTATAACACTAACCCTAAACCTAAACCTAAAATTATCACTAACCCTAAACGAAACCCTAACATGAACCCTAATCCTAAATTTAACCATATCTTTAACACAAACCCTCACCATAACACTAACCATATCACTAAACCCAACCCTAATACTAATACTAACCCTAACCCTAAACCTAACCTTAAACATAACCCTAACCCTAAACCTAACCTTAAACATAACCCTAACCCTAACCCTAAGCCAAACATAAACCCTAACACAAACCATAACCCTAAACCTAACGTAACCATAATGCTAACCCTTACCTAAACCTAACCCTAATCCTAACAATAGACCTAAAACTAACCCTAATCCTAACACTAACACAAACCCTAACACTAACCATTCCACTAAGCGCAACCCTCACCCAAACCCTAACCCTAAGCTAAGACTAACCAAATCTAAACCTAACCTTAACACTAACACAAACCCTAACACTAACTCTAACTCTAACCCTAACACAAACCCTAACCAAAACCATAACCCTGACCCTAATCTAAACGTGACCATCACCTTTACCTAAACGTAACCATTAATCCTAACCCAAACACAAACCTTTACCTAACCGAAACCTAACACTAAACCTAACACTAACCCTAATCTTAAATCTAAACCTAACCCTAACCATAACTCTAACATTAACTCTAACCATAACCCTAACACGAATAGGACTA